>NW_026692781.1:6782500-7012500 GCF_021218885.2 Marmota monax | reverse complement strand
CCAAGCGGAGAAGGGAGTCAGTCTGGTTTTAGTCTGTGGGAACCCGCGTTCTCCTGGAATGAACTGAATCCCAGCTCTCTACGGAAGGTTTCTCTATAATGACCTGGCTTCCGGACTTCAGGGCTACAGAGGGGTCGAAATGCTTCACTTTGGTCAGCTCTGGGTTCCTAGAAGTCAGTTGAGCCCACCTACCCCTCTCTTGGCACTTCCACTTCTTGGATGGGTAGAGAAAAACCCATGATCATTAGGTAAAAAGTGCCTTTCTGCTTTGAAGGGGCGCGGGTGCTTCCCTGGGACTGTGCCTTGTTTCCTGGAGCTCACTGATGGGGGTGGTCTGACAAACTATCCTTCAAGTCCCGTCTGGCGGTCCCCCCCGCCCCCCATAGGATACACTGCCGGTAGGCAAAAGCGGAAAGCCAGATGGAGCAGAGTATAAGAGCAAAGGATGGTGTCCCTTGCTTTCAGGCTTCCCAGAGGTGGCTGGGCATGGAGGGAACTCCAGTGTCTCAGCCTTTGAACTCTGCTTTCCTTTCCCAGCCACATCTCACCTTTCTTTTGGTTTCTGAGGGAGGGGCTGCCCTGCCACACCTGTTCCCCAGCCCCCTTCCCAGACCTTTCCTTGGCACTCCATCCCCATCCCACCCACTCAGGTAGAGACCAGATACCTTGAAGGCTGAGCCAGCAAGTCAGGTTAAACAGGCCTATTGGAGCACCCCACAGGCCCTGGGATGATATTGATTTGTCTGGAGTTGGGTGCCCCTAATCCATCCCAGAAAAGTTAACTGTCCCCTATTATCTGTATACGAGAGGGGAGCTTGGGCCCATCCCCTCATCCCACACCCAGCACAGGAGACAGCAGTTCTTTCTTGAAACCATAATTTTACTGTCTCAAAGAAACTTTATAACTTATTTACAAAGTTCTTTTTTCCCCCAAGATACAAAGCAATAAGTTAACATTCTCAATATAAAACTAAACTTTGACATAGAGAACACAAAACACAGTTGATTTCAATTGGTCACATTTTCCAAA
The DNA here is from genome assembly GCF_021218885.2 of Marmota monax. Taxonomy (NCBI): domain Eukaryota; kingdom Metazoa; phylum Chordata; class Mammalia; order Rodentia; family Sciuridae; genus Marmota; species Marmota monax. Next base: position 7,011,470 of record NW_026692781.1, on the reverse strand, counting down.
TTTCACAAGTAGAATGTCAAGATTCTCATTTCACAAAGCATCAGGTTTTACAGCCACACACAACAGAAAAAAAAAAAAAAGCTAAGATTGTGCAACATGTTTACAGAACAATAATAATAATAATAACAATAATAATATGTACAACTATTAGATCCTGCACTGGAGACTATGCCTTCAGGGTGGTGACTGGCATTCTGTGGTCAAACCTCTGGGGATTGTTATAAAGCTGTTTTTGCTTTCTTTAAAGCCCTATCGGGATTAGGGCGCTTGCTCACTCTTGCCTATTTTTTCACTGCTGCACATAGGTCCTGTCTCTTTCAAATTAAAATTTTCTTTAAGTCCAGGCAAAGCGACTAAGCGCGTTGTTCTTCCCGAGTTGACAAAACCCTACTTGAAGTAGTAAAAAAAAATGCGAATAATTCAGCTTCAACCACTCCATACCAGCGAAATACAAAAGTTACTGTATAAATTAAAATTCACTGCGTCCTCCTTGTTCGTTTTTTCCGGGTGAATTTAAGGTAAACAGTGCGTTTGGACAGTGTGCGCTCACGCTCCACAGAACCTGGAATTGGCCAACACTCAGCCTCAGGTGAAGTCCATTTTTTCAATAAATAAAAACCCCTCCCTCCAATTTCCCCCAGTTCTCAAACAAGCTACACAGGTGGTCAGGTAGGGACTAGGAGAAGGCCTGAAAGGACAAAACGACCCAGGATCCGGAGATGGGCGGCCCAGGGGGCCGCGTGTGGCTCAGACCTGGCGACTTTGCAGTGGCGGCAGAATAACAGCAGACGACGAGAGGATCTTTACTCAGCGCACAAACAGAGCAAAAGGAGACAAGAGACGGACAGGACAGAAAAGAACTTTTGCTTTTTCTACATTGTTTTTGTTTTTCCTGATAGTCCCACAAAGCTGAGGGTCGGAGGGTGGGATCGAGCGGGTTTGTCTTGCTGCTCCGGCTGTCTCGGGTGACCATAGCTGCGCTTCCAGGCCACTCTGCAGTCACCGCGTGGCCCAGGACGGGATTCCGGCGAGAGTACTGGCGCTGGGGAGTCGCTGCGTCGGACCTCCAGGGACTCCAAGGAGGAGGCGGGCGTCATGTCTTCACTGCTTCTTCTTTCCCTCTGGCCCTCCTCCGGGCTCAGGGCACACAGACAGGGTGGATGGACCTGGAGGCGGGAGGGGCCCGGGCCAAGGGAGACGGGAAGGAGGCGGGAAGGTGCGAGTGGGCAACCTCACATGAGTTGGGGCTGCTGCATAGCTTCTTGGTGCGCGGAAGGATACCACGACGTGTAGCTGGGGATGTAGGAGCCCGCGCTACTGCCTGAGCTCTTCCCGGAGGAGGAATTAGGGTTCCAGCCGGGTGGTACTGGTGGGGAGCCTGCAGACAGAGCCCGGCCGTTGGCTAGCGCGCTACCCTCCAGAGCCGCCCCGCCCTGCTTCATCAGCTTCTTGAACTTGGAGCGCTTGTTCTGGAACCAGATCTTGACCTGCAAGATCGGACAACAACGTGACTCGTGATGGGATCACTGAGTCTACCTAGGTCTACCTAGGAGGAGAGAAGTGAACTACAGGAGAGCAGAGATAGGAGCCCCCGCTGCCCTGCGAAGGCTGGCAGCTCCCTGCTGCGGGAGCAGAGACGTCCCTCCCTCGGTGAAAGCCAAATACTATAAAGCTGGACGACCGGCGCTGGCCACCTCTTGAGCAGCTCTCTGAGAGCCAGGGGGGCGTGGTGGTAAGGGGCCCGCAGGGAATCAAGGCCCTGTCCGACCTTGGCAACTTTGGATAACGCAACACCTGCACAACACCTCGCAATTCTAATATCAATAAAGAAATTAAAAAAAAAAACCTAGATAGGAGTGGAGAAAATTTATTTGTAAATCGACCGCCTTCTCTTTGCGCCGTCCTTTTTGCCCTTGAGTGAGTTGGGGACTGAATGAGGAGGCCATAAAGTTTTGCTGAACTTTTCTTTGGATTGAAACCAACCTTTCCCAAGGGTCTGTTTGCTTTTCCCAACTCCAATCCAAATCCCGGGCCGGACGTTGGAAACCCGCGCCAGCCGCGGGCAGAACCGCCCAGAACTCCCCGGAGTCTTAGAGATATCCAAAAAGGAAAGTCTTGTTTCCTCTCTAGAGTTTGGGCCTTGGGAGGTGAAAGGGCAGGGGAAAGGATCCCCAGTGCCACAGGGTGAAGAGGGAGACCAAGGCGAAGGCCCACGCTGCAGTGATTAGCTATACACTTTAAAGGCAAAGGAGGGATTAAGTCCTGCGTCTATTGTTCCAGTTGTTCGGGCACGTGTGACCTCAGAATCCCCAAACAAAACGTCTGGGGCAACCTTTCCTGCTCCCTAATCAGATTGTCCAGGGTCGAAGGACCAGGCGGCAGGAAAGTCGGTGTACAGACAGCAGCGACCGAGCTCGGGCAGAGAGAATGAAGGTGGATGGGGACTGGGACCCTGGGTTAGGGAGGGAGGGAGGGAGGGACGGAGGGACGGACGGACGGACGGACGGACACACACACACTCACACACACTGACACCTCGAACCTGAAGCCCAGTGAGCTAAAAATGAAGCCCCGGGCTCAGGCCCGCAGCGTGAAGCCTGCTTGACGGAGTGGCAGCGGCGAGGTACCTGAGTCTGCGTGAGTCCCAAGGAGGCCGCGAGCTCCGCCCTCTCGGGCAGAGCTAAGTACTGAGTTTGCTGGAACCTCCGGTTCAAAGCCTGCAACTGCAAACTGGAATAAATTGTCCTGGGTTTGCGGATCTTTTTCCCCTTGCCATTGAAGCGCACTTCACCGCCTTCCACCACCGTGCTCTTCTCGGAGTCCGCCCCTGGAGGGACAGCAGAAGCGGGGACTGTTGTTAAGGCAGGGGCCGCTTTTAGTGTGGAGAGTGGAGAGCGAGTAGCTACCGAGGGGACAGCAGAGGCTGGGCCAGGGAAGAAAACGTTCAAGAAACTGAAGCCTGGGAAGTGTCCTCCAAATCCGAGGGCCGGTCCCAGGCAGCTGCAGGCGGGATGGGGCCGTTCCCAGGAGCGCAGCTATTGCCTTTGCAGGGGAAGTTTGCTATTTTTGCAGGCGGTAGTTGAGGTTTAATTACCCTTAATTGCATACATTGTTTATAGCGCTACGCAATAAATAATTAGAGACTAATACGTGCACATGTGGGTTTCTGTTTTCCAGCAGGGCATTGTGTGCTCGGCGCACCGAGCCGCTCAGAGGCCCAGCCAGTGCCCGGAGACGCTCTCGGATTTATCCTTTGCTACAAGGTTGCGAATTGGGCGGATTAAAAAAAAAAATTCTTTGCTATGACAAGGATCCACAGATTGATATCCGAAACCTCTACTGCTCCCGCGCCCTCCCCACCCCCACCCCACCTCTCTCTGCCCCTCTCTCTCCTCTCATTTTCTCTCTCTCTCTCTCTCTCTCTCTCTCTCTCTCTCTCTCTCTCTCTCTCTCTCTTCCCCCTCCCTTTCTCTCCCTCTCTCCTTTCCTTCTCTCCCAGGCTAGCGCACGTACCTGGGTCCTCCAGGCGGCTCTGGGCGAGGCTGGCGCTGCCCGGGTAGGACTGCACCGAACTGATGTAGGGACTGGACGCGTGGCTGCTGACCGAGTTGACGTAGGGGTAGCCCAGCGGTCGGGAGAAGGACGAGGCCGAGCTGTAGGCACCGTCGGGCTGCGAATGGCCCGCCGAATGTAAACAGTGCATGGAGTAGTGCCCGTGGGACATGGGAGAAGGAGACATTTGCTGGTTGGGCGGCCCAAACTCCATAAACACCGCCTTGCCCGACACGGGGCTGTTGAGACTTTCTGGCATGGTGGTCATGGTCATCTCTTCTCGCGGGGTCTGGGTGTGGGTCTCTCTCTCTTCTGCTTCCCTTTAGGGGTCTCTATGTTTCTCAGGACAGGAAGGAACCCAATTTAAGCGGAACAAGGGTTTTCACTTTCCATTCATAAGAAAATGGAGTTTGTCTCTTTGAAAAGTCTAAGCATGATGCTCCCGAGCTCCCCAAACTCGGTTCAAAGCTTTGACTCAGCCAAGGTCATAAATATTCATGAGCTGGCGGAGCTGATTGGTCCGCTGTCTTGCATAATCACCGGGGATTGGTCCGAGTCGCTCGGGCTCCGCTGGACTAGAGCCTGCAAGGCGGCCCGGCCTCTGGAGGGACTGTTCCACACTTCCCGGCCCGGGCTCCTCTGCAACAGAGCGCGCGTTGCGGGACGCACAATAGGCTGCAGAGTCCGCTCTGGGACCTCGGAGGCCCGCAGCTCTTCAGCCTCCCACCTCCCTTGCGTGCTCTCTTCCCAGAAACCAACCAGCTGCTCCCCGCTGTCGCCCGCTTCCCTACTGTCCCCACTCTTCGTCCGCCCCCAACGCGGAGAACTCAGGACCGCTTCTCGTCACTGCTACCCAGTCGGGTGCTGAGCTTAGGGCGGCTCTAGGGTTTGGTCGCAGCCTATGGATCGCGGAGTAGCGCACTGAGGGGCGACCAAGGCAGCCAACAGAACTGCAGTCTTCTTGACCGTCCTGTGCCTAGTTCAGAGCCCTCCCGGCCGCGCCTCCCTGGCCCAGGTCCGCTTTGCCACATCCCTGGGGTCGGGGTTTGAGGGCCCTCCAGACCAACTCACTCGGCCGCCTCGCCGCTGCTGCCGCCGCTGCTGCTCCCAGGGGCCAGCTCGCATCGCTCCAGGCCCAGCTGGTCAATCCAGCTCGAGGCTGCACCGGTCTGATAAAAGCAGTGCGCGTGGAGAGCCAGGAACCCGCGCTTCTCCTCCCAGGAAAAGCGGCCGCACCGCCTCCTTCCCCCAACACACACACCCTCTTTCCCTCCCAACCTTCCAGCGCCTCCCCCTCCCCTCTCCACTCCCTCTGAACGGTGCGCCCCGGGCTCACTCGCCCAGAGGGCGCGGCACTGCGTGGAGCCGAGGGGCCGATCTGCTCAGCTCTGCCCGAGCCGCGGGCGCCAGGTGGTCATTTTTTGGCTTCCCAAGGTCTGGCGAGAATACCCGGGGGTTAGGAGTCCTTGGAGGACATCGAAACCCGCGGCAGAACCAGGCCTATGTAAGGCTTGAATATCTGTGCAGTCATATCTCTCTTTGTCGCCCATTATTTTAATTCCAGTGGCCAAAACGGACATCAGTGGGCCTCGGAGCAGGGCTGGTTGAGGTAACAGTTGCCACCGGTGCCTCGGTCTTCTGGGATGTTAGATACAGAAAAGCGCACAAAAGGCCCCCGTGCCCCCACTACTACCACACAGCCACCCCACGCGGCGTGGCGCACACTATGTTGGCTGCTAGGGACTGTTGGTCCCCCATCTCGCCAGCCCTACGGTGAATCCCAAATTACTTTGTTAGATAATTAGAAAGTGTTGATAATTATTTCTTTCATAATTTAACGGTGTGACGGGAACGGGGAAATGATCTTGTGAAAGTTCACACGTGCAGATGTATTAGTTACTGATTCATTTGATTAAATGGTAGTCTCAAGTGCTCAGATCCGCAGCTGAAGGCTCCCCATTAGCATAACACTGATGTTTAATTTTCATACGCATAATTAGCCATATATTTAACACTAATAGCAACATGCAGCCTTTCAGCGTTAAACAGCCGGGGATTTGATCTGGCCTGAGCTGAACCTTCGCTACCGCACCTTCCCCTGTCTGAAGTGTGCAATGATCACAGGACAAACCTCTGTAATCAAGCACATTTTGGCAGAGGGAACACCAATAAAAATGAACGTTCAAAACAAATTACATCGGTGCTGTCGTTACAGATATTAGTAGAGAGGGGGTTTCTCTCTCTTTTTAACTTCTGTAGCAGCAGCTCCAGCCCGCGGAATTCCTCTCCATTGAATTAAGGGCACAGTGCTGGGGCAGAAATATTTCAGGCAGCGTGGTTGGAGCAAAAAAGAAAAACAAAAGCAAAAAAAAAAAAAAAAAAAAAAACAACCAATCCTCCTCCAAACCAATAACGGGTTTGCCAACGCTTAAAAGATTTTTTTTCCCTCTTAATCACCAAACCACACGGTGAGGCTTTGTAGCAACAACCAGCTAATGACTCTGCCACTAGACAACTCCTGGAGCCTCTTGGCTGTCTTGATTTCCCTGTCGCACTTGTGGTTTTAATTGCTCCTTCCTCAAGCCTTTTTTGGGGTGTTGGAGTGCCACGCTGTGCGCCCAGCACAGCCGTTCGGATGCAGCCCAAGCCCCGGTTCTCTCGCGCTGGCCTTGCAGGCCCTGCCCACGTAAGTGATCTCCATGGCTGGCGCGGGGTCGAGGTTGGGACCGGGGAAAATCAGAATGTTGTCTCCCTGAGTTCAGAGAAAGGCATGAAGAAACCCCCAAGACTCGGCCGCCTAGGGCTAGTTTATCCCAGGGAATTGAAGGAAAAGGGGAGGAGAGGGCCGCACGTTGCCAGTCTTCCTTGGTGCTGGGTCTTTACATGTCTATGAGGGGGATGGTTGAGTTCCCGGTGCAGGGGACCAGGCTGGCTCCTGAAATAAAGGTTTGGCATGCACTCCCTCGGGATAAGGTTTCAGAGCCTAGCTTAATTTAGAATTGAATTGTATATAGGCAAGGGAATGTCTATCTATACTCCAGAATTCCCACCCCAGAGAAGCAGGTTTGGGGAGAGAGGCTGAGTTACCCCCTCTACAGTGCAGCCAGCTGGGCCTTAGTTAGCTCCTCAATGTGCAATGTTATCTCTACTCTCTGAGTGGATCCCTCCCACCGCCCCACCTCTAAGGCTACACCTGTTCTAAAATGCCAGTTTGCTTAGACCTTTGTCCAAGCTCTGAGAAGAAACAAAATTCTTCTATTGATACTGAAGGTTTGGGATTCTGAGTAGAACCTATTGGAGTCACCTCAGGACCAGTCCTAATGGTATAAATCTAATCACACTTGGCTCTGGGTTAAGATTAGAGGCCAGTTCAGCTGGCAGAGGGGAGAGGAGGCATAGACAAGATACTTTTAAAACGTACTTCCTAATCTCAACTTCAAAGCATGTGAAATGGAATTCATTCTAATTCAAGTTTGTTTCCTACAGAGCTGCTGAGTAGTGGCAGATGGATACACACACACATACCTTTAAGTTAGTCATTTTAATAAACAGGATTATATACCTGTCCCATAAATACCTTCACCTCAAAATAATTGCTGCAGGAGCAGCGTGTTACCCCAGTGGTTGGTAAAATCCTGTGGTCCTAATAAAACTATCCTTAGGGAACCTCAGAGTAAACTGATCTGCAGATAAAGGTACTGTGCTAATGGCTGCAATCCGATTGCTCTAGGAGACAAGTGAAGTCATTCTCTGGCAACCCTCTCCCAAGGTCAGCTAGGCCCTGTTCCTCTCTTCAAAATCCAAATTGTTATGGGGAAACTGCCCTGATTGGTCTTCTTTCTGCCTGGCCAACTCCAGAGCATCTCAAAAGTTTATCTATGGATCTTGTAAATCCTCAACCCCTCCCTCAACTTTTCCAACTTTCAGACCCACTAGAATCAGAATCACTTCTATCCCAAACTCTACATCCCTGGAGAAATGGAGTCAGAGGGTTGGGGAGCCATGCAGCAAGTCTAGAGTTCAGGAAGAGCTGAGACTCATCACTTTTAGAACGACGTATTGTCCTCAGTTTCCTGTCTCCTGTCCTACCACTCTGGGTGCCATCAAGACAAGCTAGTCCCCAGTATAGCCACCTATATCTGTGGGGGCAACTACAGGTGACCCCAACCTACATTTAGCCAATGGCAACTTTGAAAGGGCCACTTTAGTAGAAACAAGTTAGCACAATCACTGGCCATGGTGACATCCTCACTGGACTGGTTCCTAAAACCATAGGCAGAGGGGACCAGTTTCCTTTGTGGACTACTAGAGGCCCAGTCCCTCCCCTCCCTTGAGCCGAGTGTGAACAGATCTTAGAGAGGAAGGGAAGGGAAATTGCTCCCGGCAGGAATGGCCCTTGGGAAACAGCGTGGACAGGTGAGTTCCTGCTCCTGAAACGGGTTGGAGTTGCTGGCAGAAAGAAATAGCTAAAGCTGCCAGCTCCAGTCCAGGCCAACTAAGCCCTTGTCTCCAAAGTGCCCATATCTCCTCTCGCTGGGATTCTGTGCGCCTTGGGAATACTTGACCTTTGTGGCCCTTGCCGAGCTCAAGCGCGGGTCCCATCAGGGTCAATATGGGAGATATCTGTTAGGGACTAGGGGGACCGCTCACCAGCCAGATACTATTTACATCGGGGCGAGTGGGCCCGCAGCGCGAATTTCTAGTGCAACAAACGGTCTAGTGTGCTTGTGTGTGCATGAGTGGGGAGTGACAGGGTCTGAACCCAACCTCTGGGAAAGCCACGGAAGACTGGATGAGGGGGGGAAGGAACAGCCGCAGCAGACCAGGAAAGTCTTGTTTCTGGAGTGATAAAGCCCTGAAGAAGGGCCAGGCCCAGGGTCCACAGCCAAGAAAATGTTTGCAATCAATGCTTCGGAGGGCAAATCTTTTCATGGAAAGCGGCGTGAAAGGAAAATGAACCTAAGGGGCTTGGTTGGGAGCAGGTGTTGGCCTCTGGAGCGTCCTCAGGGACGGCCAACGTGAAATTCACAAGGGAAAAAAAGGATTAAAAAAATGCCACCTAACACTTAAGTTCCGGTTTTTCTTTCCGCGCGTGCAAAAAAGTTCAGAGACTCAAAAACCAATCACCTACCCTCTCTCCCCGTGGTAACTGTCAGACTCAAGGAGCTTAGACACAATGAGTTTAAGAGGTTTTTCATTGGGGCAAATTCTGGACAAGGAAAAGGGAAAACTGCTTCTAGAATCTCTCCTCTCCCAAACGACTGCGTCCGCGTTCCTCTCCAGATGCGTTTCCCGCTTGGAGAAGCTGAGCCCCAGACCCCGACCGGTCTTTCAGAAGCCGCAGGGTCCCAGGCACGTTTTCAGATTTGAGTTCCAAATGCTCCTAGTCCCCATCGCCTTTTTTCCAAAATGATATTAGGTGTTAGGCGGGATGCTGCGTGAACCTGCTGCTCCTGTTTCTTCTAAAAGTTCTCTAGCTGTATTTCAAAAATTGAGAAAAACGGAGCCCGACCTCTGCGACCTTCGGGCAGCCTCTCAGGCCTCGTGGGGCAGTTTGGTCAGGATCTTCGCGCCTCGAGGTGTGATGAGAACTGTGTGCTCGAACTGGGCGGACCTGAAACACAGAGCAGCGGTCAGGACGCAAGCCAAGCGCCCGCTCGGCCACCACGAGCAAAAGTAGCTCGCCAGCGCCGTCAGACCTCTTTCCTTCCCGAACAATTTAAAAGCAACAGGGCAGAAAGCAGACACCTTTGATTGTCTATGGAGACCACAGTCCATGCATCCTCCAGGACTTTAAATTCAGGGGATCCCTCGGTGATGATTGGCTCTGTAAGAGGTAAAATATTTACTCCAGTGACCTCATCAGATTCTTGTCAAACACTGCTTCGGCTGATTATTAAAAAAAAAAAAAAGAGAGAGAATAAGGAAATACACCCCCCCCCCTTAAGTGCTTCACCCACGAGTTCATGTTGTAATCTTGCAAGGGCTGATAATTGATGTTGCTTACATCGTATACTACAAACTGAACAGTAGGAAGAGGAAATGCTACAGCATTAAAAAATGTATTAAGTTGCCTAGTTCATAATTTTTTAGAGAAATAAGGGCATTTTTAATCAAGCCTTAATTAGGATCCCGTGGATAATAACCACCCAAACACTAGTCCCTCTTATAAATACCAGTCAGTTTTTTAAAATATTTGAATTTTAAAAACATGCTCAAAATGTTCATTAATCAGCAAATAACAATTTTCTTATTTCACTCTAATTGCTTCTCCATTAAGTCCCACAGTCAGAAATACGAGGTCTTCATGGCCCTAGGTGATTGGGATTTGGTGGTGACACCAATCACAAGACCAGCCAGGAATGGGCCGCCAGAGAGTACATGCCACTTGCTGACAGGGAGCAAGGGACATAATCGCCTGTAGTTACTGGGTGTTAATGAAAAAACAAAACAAAACAAAAAGGCAAACACCACATTATGCTGGTAACAGAATTAGAGGTTGGATGGCTGCCTTCTCCTAAATGTGTTGGTAAGTATTTGATTTAGGAAGATGGGGCTCCAGGATATTATTTAATTTGATTTACTATGCATCTGAATTATTTCATTATGCTGATTGGCTTTATTAGTCCTTCTCAGGACTAGGCCAGAAACAGTTTCCCAGTTTCCACCCAGGAGTCATGGCTCTCCAAAGAGGAGCCCCAGCATTTACCTATGGTGAAGGCCATGCCCTCCTCCATGGGAAGGTCATTGTCATTCTCTGCAAAACAGAAATGAGGATGGGTGGGTGGGTGGTGAGAATAGGAAATGAGAAAGCAGAAATAAACACAATTAGGGGAGTTGGGTCTGCTTTAAAAACTTGATAATTTTATTTCTTTTAGGGAAAAGAAAGGTGAAAGCTCATAGATTCCTGGGTGGCCCCAGAGGTAAAACACAAAGCTCCTGGGCCTCAATCTTTGCAGTTCTCTGTGCTCTGGGCAGATTCCCCCCAACCCCCAAGTATTTGCCAAGACTTGGTGGGGATGGTCTGGTTGTTTTAGACACCTGGAGGGCTCCCTCTCACCCTTCTTATGTTCCCTAGGCCACCTGCTGCTAGATCTCCTGGTCTCACTAGGTCAGGGTCTTGACCCTCACCCTTGACCCGAAGAGAAAGAAGTCTTAGTGAAGTACACAAAGGGAGGACAGCATCCTGGTGTGCAGGTTGAAGCAGGCAGAGAGGTACCTCTATCCTCAAATAAACTAATTCTAGGCATCTGCACTGGGTGGAGCACAGGGCTAACAGACCCTTCCTGCACTCTCACATGGACCTCTTCTGAGCTGTGTTAGGTGCAGCTCTTTGTCCAAAGGGGTTCTGTCCCTGTGAGTCTCCAGAGACTCTCTAGGGGTAGGTTCCAGGCCTTAGTTCCTCTAGAGACCAATTCTACCCCAAGTACAAGGTCAGGCCTCAGGATCAATTTTTCTTTGGTTCCTGTCCAAATGTGCAGCCACTTTAGGCTCCTCCAAACAGCTGCCTCATACCTTAACCCAAATCCTCCCACCACTTCAGGCCCACTGCCTTCTCACTGTAGGGAGCACACCCAGGCAGTGAAAAATAGGGGATTCTGGGGAAGGAACGCAAGGGTGGGTATAATCTAGAAATCACTAAAAGAGTACATGCTGTTAAATACATCAGCTGTCAACACTGTGTAGGATGTAATGAAGTTTAACCACAACAGTCAGCAGTTAGAAAAAGGGGTAGAAAAAGAAAAACAGAAAACAGTCCTATGTGCATGCTGCTGGGACATTGATGCAGTGGTGTTTTGTTTTCAGTAACTTTTTCTAGACAAATGTTTCTTGTGCTTTCCAGTCATGCGCCCTTCATGAGAAGACAAAAAGTAAAATAAACCTTATTTGGGGACTGAAATTGCTGGGCTCTGATCTAGTAACATAGTAATGTGCTGGTTAAAATTAAGTTATTACCTTTACATTTAACATACACATGCACACACGTGAATAATAATTTGATTCAAAGTAAGTTTTCAGGAGCAAAACTACCTTAGCCTGATTCCATTCAATAAAGAGTTCCAAATTAATTTTCTTACCATGATGCCAAATTTCTGGATGTCCATGAAAGTAAGATCCTATTCCATGTCCCACGAAATGTGGACAGACTTGCAAACCATTCTGACGAGTTATGCGGCTTTAAAAGTGACCAAAAGATATTTAACTAAAGTATATAAGTTTTAAATGCACGCTAAGATAAAAAGAAAGTCATTATAAAATATCCTGAAAAAGAAAAAAATAAGCTCTATTCAGAGTCTGATCATATATATTTTTTTTCTTTGTGGTGCTAGGGATTGAACCTGAGGCTTTAGGCATGCTAGGCAAACACTCTATCACTGAACTACATCCTCCATTCTTTAAAAATTTTAATTTTGGGCCTTGCTAAGTTGCTGAGGCTGCCCATGAGCTTTGAATCCTCCTGCCTCAGCCACTAGATTATCTGGTATTACAGGTGTGCACTACCGCCCCCAACTTACCATTTTCTTTATTCTGGAATACTTTCAATTTTGCTGATGCTTATAACAATTCCCTTGGATATATGAAGAAAGAAGGTATGTATCTAACACAGTAGTTTGACTCATGTACCTTAGTACAGTGTTCAAGGTCATTTTTAGACAAGAAATGAATATGCATACACACATAGATTGATATACATAACTAAGGTATGTGCATCTAATGCAGATCATAAAAATCTATATAGTTTTTATGGTTTTATGGGTAAACTGCTGTGCAAATTACTAATGATTTGGGAACTAAACAGAGAAGAAAATTACAATCTAGAAATATGACTTGCTACTTCTATCGTTTCCTTTATGCAGACCTATTTCAAAATATTATACATTTTACAAACAGACATGCTCACATAAAAGGCTAATTCTCTTTTGTCAATTTTCTTGAAACACTCTAAAACTTTGTGATCACTCTGGAGTTCAACTCAAGACCTACAACATTAATGAAATTCATAAAGAATGTTTTTTCACCATTATGATGCCTAAGTTAGTGTGTGATTCCTAATTCTTAATGCTTCATTATTCTACATGCAAATGTTTTTGTGTTCCACCTATCTCTTATAAATGAAATCTAGGGGTTGGGGTTGTAGCTCAGTGGTAGAGAACTTGCCTCGCATCTGTGAGGCACTGGGTTTGATCCCCAGCACCACGTAAAACCAAACAAATAATTAAATAAGTAAAATAAAGATATTAAAAAAAAAAAAAAAAGAAATCTAGCACATAATCCAACCCTAAAATCTTTACCCTCAAGTTGGAAAAGTTTTTGTTGAAATCAGGTAAATGTTTGCTCTGGGAGAATCAGACTGGTAAGAACATATACATCATGAATGATTTACATTTTCTTTCTTTTTTGTTTTGCAGTATTGGGGGTGGAATGTGCATGCTAGGCAAGGGTTCTACCATTGAGCTACCCCAGCCCTCTTTTCTTTCTCTTTTTATTCCATTAAATTTGATATTGGAGACTAAATCTAGAGGTGCTTTACCACTAAATTATGCCCCCTCCAGTCCTTTTCTTCCTGTCCCCACCCCCATTTTTAAATTTTGAGACCTTCTTGCTAAGTTGCCCAGGCTGGCCTTGAACTTGTGATCCTCCTGCCTCAGCTTCTGTAATCACTATAATTACAGGTATGTGTGACTGTGCCTGGCTATGATTTTCATTTCCATGTGGAAGAAAGGCATAATGTCCCTAACCCTACCAATAGCAATGGATTTGGATTTACAGGACCACTATTGCAGTTCCTAATAAATCCAATTTTTTAAACTATGGAACCAGAGTTTTCAACAAATTCGAGTTTTAGTTTAGCATGAATGCTTTAGCCAGCACCTTTATAGACATTATATCTGTATGCATTTTAAAGACATTTTTAACCATTCTCAGATTTCTCAGTATTTTCATTTAGACAAGGATGTCACTATAATCAGCATATGGTCAGCTTATCATTGAAATTTAATTATAATTGATAATGTAGAAATGGGTAAGCTATGCATGTGTCAAGGAGAGGAATAAGTCAACATTTTAATCTCATAAGTTGTACTTTGTTCTTGTTATTTCTGTGGGTCTTTGTACTGTGGGCAGGAGTTATAACATCTTTTCCAAGATGTTTCTATTTGTTCCACACAATTTCTGAATAGAAACTGAGGATGGAAAGTGGAAAGAGGGTAGAAGACAGATGATTAAGTAAGACATTATAATCTAGATTGAGTTAAAAAAAATAAGAATGGGTTCTACCTAAATCTCTAAATTATGTTAGTTCAGTCAACAAATCTCAGTGATTCAAAGAGCATTCAATATAAACTATTCTATTTCCTTGTCTTAAAAAAAAAGAAAGAAAGAAAGAAAAAAAGAAAGCAAGCTACCCCCGCCCCCAGAGTCCAGGTGATTGGCAGGCATCACAGCTACATCCTAAATGTGTGTTACAATGGCAATCTTCATTTTAATTTCCGATGAGAGGAAGAAAGCCCACTCTGTAAAAAACCCTCAGGGTCCCTCCCCCCATCATACCTCTCATTCCTCTTCATAAAAGAAGCTGTGCAATTACTAGGTGGATAAAGATATCTGAGTGCATTCTCCTACAACAATTTGCTCCCTGGGTCCCAGTGGAACTTCTGGTTTCAGGAGTATCATAGACTCTACGTGTCACAGATGCAAAGGTTAGAGGATTTCACAGCCGGGTGAAGAGAGGAAAAGAACAGGACACATTTCTCTCAATTCCTTGGTTGAGCCCACCTCAAAGCTTGATCCCAGGAGCTGAAAACACACTTCTGTCTGCTTTTCAGGGTATTTTCCTTTTGGACTGTGTAGTTTTTTAACATACAATTACAGGGACTAAATGGGACAAAATCTCATTAATGTTCCTAATTACTATTTTAAAATATTCCCCTTCTACTATTTTGGGATATATGGTGAGCACAAGATTAGTTATCTGACTGTAGGGTTTAAATCTGATTTCACAGAGACAACACAAGTGACTCTGATCCTCTAACATAAAAGCAAGGGCTGGTCACCTTAACTGTGGCACAGGAAGGTACAGCCTGCAGTTACCTCTTGACTGTTATGTTGGGGAAAATAAAAATAGTGTATCAGGCAGGAGTGTCCAAGAAGTGCTGCAGTTGCTCCTCAACACCTGCCCCAGTGGGGCCACGACCTGTTTCTGAGTATAGGGTTTTCTTTTTCTGAACATTTCACCCATGAAATCTTCCTTCTCCTTGTTTAAATCTACTGATAAGAACTCTCCTGATATTAACTCTTCTGTTCTGATTTCCTCTAACTAAATATCCTTTATGATAGTATTACACCTACGCACGAGCCCAGCACATTTATGATTTGAAGGTTTTCTTATGGAATACTAGGGGAGAGAGTAAAGGAAGAAGGTGGGTAAAGGTAGTTGATGAACTCACTTTTCAATTATACTGTGTTATTACAGTTCATGTTTCGGCTACAGTTTATAGGTGAAAGAGAGAAATTTCTTTTAAGGAATTTCATCTTGTGACCATTTTATTCAGTTAAATTCCTTTTCATGAGTAGCTGGACTCAATTGTAGCATTGTCTAGATAAGTAAAATTTCTTAATGCATTTCAACTACTTTGTATGAGTAAAAATACATTCCCCAAGAGGGCAGAGGAGTACTATGTTTAAGTACATGCTCTGACAAAGAAATAAAAATGCACGTGGAAATAGTTTTATTACCATTTTTACATGAATCCTATAAGCAACAGTAACCTCCAAAGGGGTCACACATCTCTAATAAAGAATCACAAATGGCACCTGATTTGTTCAGTTAGGTAATTTTACTTTAGTCTTTCTAGATTTTAATCTAAATAGTAGTCTTTGAATGAAGGAATGTACAAATTCAGGGATCCCCTATAATGACAGGAATGTTTAAGTATAATTAGTAATATTTTTGAAAGCCAACAACTGTTTTCCAAAAGAGTGGTACATTTTTTTTTGTTTCAAACTGGATCACAAATTACTGTGTTTTTCTTACAATAGTGCTGAACTTTTATTTGAGGTTTTCTGTTTCTGAAAAGCAGACATGATGGATTGAAATAAAAGATAATTTATTGCAATGCTTACTTTCATGTGTAGAGAGAAGCAGTGTAATTGTAATTTACAGTAGCTGTCAAGAAAAATCCATCACAGATGACATTAAAATGACTTATTTTGCCTGAGCCACTTATTGTTTGTGCATAATCTAATAGAAAGAGATTATTTTTAAAAAATCTGCTTTATATTGTTCTAGATTAATATCAAAACATATACTTATGAATTAAACATTGAAAGCCATTTATTGATACTTTCATCATGACATTTACAACTATAAACCTGAATTATTTTTGGTTGACCTATCATATATTTGTGATGCATGAATCTATACATTTATAATATTCTCACATAGATAATATAATCTAGAGACAATTAACAAAAATACAGATCTAGGAATGTTTTAAAGCACATGGAACACTGTGGCCTAAAGATCACTAGGCATCCCTCCAAAGCAAAAGGGCACACAGGGAGTCTTTTTGTGAAATCATTTTGACTGATACTTCTTCACAGACATCATCCCATCCTCTAGGTCTCAGAGGAAAATTCAAAAATATTCCTTAGAGATCTGGTGGTTTGGAGTAACAAAATACTGACAAGCTGCTTGAATGTTCTTTTCAGAGGGTAGCAGTGAAGGGAGGCTGTGCAAAGATGGTGAATATCTTACAATAAACGAGACCAAGTTGAAAGATGTTTGTAAACCTTTGGTTTGTAAAGATTTCAAGTACTTTTGGCTCAAAGGTGGATACCATTTGTTTACTTACTCTCTTAAGATTTTGCCTGAATAAAAAAAAAAAAGGCAAAATAATAGATGTTCGGAAACACTGCATTAACACATCAGAACAAACATTTGTTACAATTGGGGCCAGTTTCCTCACCAACCGCAGACATAAACCATCTAAATAATGAAATGCATTAGGGTAAAAGTAAGAAGTTCATTGTCTGTTTTGTTTTTTATTTTTTCCCCCCACATAGTTTTGTATGTGCAGTTGTTGAGACTGATCTGGTTTTCAAAGGAGCTTGTACATGCAAATTCATACTCTGCAAAAACTGACCTTTGCATCCAGATAGCTAAAATCCAATGTCACTTTCAATTCTACTCTTCTTCTTGTTTCTTCTTCTTCTTTTTTTTTAATGTAGCTAGAATTAATGTAGTGAATATGTAATGAAATGCATTATCCTGCATGGAGATTTATCAGATTTTCCAACTGAATGCTGTGCTTTGCTAGTACTAGCTGGAGTTCACCTGCATGTTGGTGTGGCGTGTGGCTCTTTTTTGTAAAGAGTTAAGTCGTACACAAAAAAAGGGAACAAAGGTCAGCACCCAGCCACCACTTGAATGTGAGATTTTTCTTTTTATTCCCCTTGATGTATACTAGGCTCTGTGTTATTAGTCTTAATGATGGAAAATTGTAGTGTTGATACAAATCTTTTTTTCAAAGTAGTAGGCGGGAGCTCCATTTGTTAGTAAGTTTTTTTTGTGACTAAAAGCCACGGACAGTACATTTATGTAGCAGTAAAAGGCCTAGATGCTCTTTCCATAGCAGAGCTAATTATTCCTACTGTGACCTTACTGATCTAGCCTGTTCCTAGTACATCTCATCTGCACGCCTGTTCCTCTGTGTAGATGGTGTCAGAGAATATGAAAAACCCTATAATGAAACCATTTTCATGATGGAGAAAGGCTACTGGAGTTGCACTTGCTACAAAGAGGCTCAATTATATGAGTAATTGTGATAATTTTCTACATTCATAGCCTTCAATGGGGAAAAAAGAATGAGAGCCACAAAGGAAAATTACTTTAACAAGAAAGTACAGAGAGTAAAAATGGAAGAAGAGACAAAAAGGGGAAAAAATAACCAGAAAAAAAGTTTAAAAAATAGATCTGGAGGGAGGAATAGCGAGACAGGGAGAACAACAGAAATGCTCAAAAGCCCATGTGCAGCTGTGTTGCACAATTAAATTGAATTTTTTTTTCTGCAGTTGATGAATGTGACTACTGCAAATGTGCCTCTGTAGTTAGCTATCATTTGTTGTTCCGTGACAGGAAAAGGATAATTACCTCTCAGAGAGAATCAAAGGCTGACATGCCCTTTAGACACAGCCATGAATGCAGAGCTCGATAGAATGCTTGAATAAGAATCTAGTGTTCTCTGCCCCCTTCTACTGAAGAATAAATTTTGTTAAAATGCAAGAGCACCACCAGTAAATTTGTTGAACCCTAGGTGTTCAAAAATATGAGGTGCATCTATCGACTCATCCCATTTGCAAAAATAAAACTGCATTTTGAATTCATTTCTATTATATTCATGGACAGTAAGATAGTGAGATATGCATTAAATTTCTTTTCCCAGTAGGGGTCTGATTCAACATTTCCTATGAAAGAACAGAGAGACACTATCCTTTTTTCCCAGGCTAGTTAGCCTATAATTTAAAACTGTCAAAAACACAATTTTGTTCAAAGTCTTCAATAAAAGCTTCTCAGATATAACCCAAAGAGATTTTACTAAAGTTTGATTCAGACACTGTTACAATATTTTTAAAGCCATAAATGCATTTAACTGATATTTTACTGCCTTTTTTCTTAAAGTATTTGAAGGCGTATGAAGAAAAAAGGCAGCATCTTTTCAAGGTGACTAAGCCTTCCATCTTTAGACAAATGGGAAGTATTCAATGGTTCATATTAATGAGAACAGTACTTTAAAGGGTACTGATGTGATCTTCTTTAACAAAATGTGTTACTTTTAAATGAAAACACATATTCTGCATGTCTACTTCAAAAGAGCTAGGAGAAAAAAGACCCGAAAGTAGGTAACAGATTACAAAGAAAAGTCTTGAATTCAGAAAATACACATACACTCGGAAAGCAAGCATAGAATACTGTGTGGGAAATAAACAATGGTTTATAGGAAAAGTGAACCAGGCAGAAAAAGGAGATCACCCTTCTGGGTTACTTGCTAATCTACTAATTTGCTAATCAAAAGATAAGGCTTGCTTGAGCCAACAGCTTTTATCTTTGTATCATAGGAATATGTTTCACTTCATTCCTTTATTACATTTAGCTTTTCTCCTTTCTCCTTATCCAAGAGTTGGAATGCTCATCCCCTTCCTAAGCACTTTTTTCCATATTTGGTGTGATTTTGAGTACAGCAACATTATAGACCAATATGTCGAGCTAAAACATAAGATGCCATATAAATATTGTTGGCTATTCCAGTAAGTTTCTTTGCTGACCCTGGTATAATTCCCTTTTAAAAAGTCTTTTTATTTTTATTTTTTTCAACTCAGGGAGAATATTGCAGCCTGGCAGTTCACATAGTGATATCAGACTGAAATGATGGTTCTGAATCATAAAACATGTCATCAACTTTATACCCAGCCACCAATAACCTTTGTACCATTTGCCAACCCTCCCTTTACTTGTCAGTGTAAGGCTTACCTGATTGTATTTCCAATTACAGAGAAGGGGGCCCCCGCTCTGCAAGCTGCAATTGCTTCATCTCTACATCTCCTGGCAACCTCCACTAACTTTTTACCACATTCATCCACCTTGCCCACCAAAAATGTTTCAGAGGTGTCTCCATGGAAGCCATTGTAATAGACCTAAACGCAGGCAGAAATTTTAAAATATGTCCTTGTTTAAAAATCTACTCTCCTAAAATACACATATTATTCATTTATGTATTTAGTAAACTCAGGTGTTTTACACTCTCAGAATTATACTTATCTGCCTATAAAAAATAAAACAGATACACTGAAACCTTACAGAAAGTAAAAAGATGAAACAATGTAATGAATGACAAAGTCTAAAAAACATATAAATGGCTAATACATCTATTTCAGCACTATGATTAGAAACACTAGTGTAACATTTTGATTCCTCATTTTAATTCTGAGAACACAAATGTATTTTATTTGGTCACTGTATACAAAAATTAGTGGTCAAATAAAATACACTGACCTACAATTACCAGGATAGATTTAGAAAACTAAGAAGTATTTAACATAGTAAAAAGTTTCCTTAATATCATGAAGATTTATATGATCTTTATTTACCAGTTCTAGACTTGGAAGTGATATATAATGACAAGAAGAAATAAGATAAGACATATTATAATGGATGCTAGGAGAATTTAGTTCTAAGAATTGAAATGGCTCAATATGAGGATGAAATATGTTATAGAAAAAAAATCCCATGTCTAAAGTGAAGTCTTAATCAAATGTTCCAGATAGCAGAATGTCACTGAAAACACTCTACATGGATTTTTAAAAAATCAGAACAGAACAGAACAGGCTTATGAGAAAAATTACAGAAAATATAATTTTATCAGTCTTCAATGATCTTTGAACCCTACAAGATCTTTAAGTCACCAGATTTATTATTAAAAAAATCAATGATTACCAAACACTATAATAAATACAGAAGGCAGAGGAGACTGGTTGAATATTTTTTTTTTAAGAGAGAGAGAGAGAGAGAGAGAGAGAGAGAGAGAAATTCCAATATTTTATTTTTTAGTTATTGGCTGACACAACATCTCCACCTGTATGTGGTGCTGAGGATCAAACCCGGGCCGCACGATGCCAGGCAAGCGCACCACCACTTGAGCAACATCCCAGCCCGACTGGTTGAATATTGATCCTTGGAGGTAGCATGGGATTTGCTATTTTGCATAAATTTGTACTCTTTTTCACAGTTCGTTTTCTCATAAAGTTGAATGCAGAAACTGCTATTAAAGAGATATTTATCTGAATGTTCTGTTTTAATTCTGAATTTATGTTGTAAATTTGTATACTATTCTGCATCTTTAAAAATGTTCTATATTCTGTGAGGGAGGCAAGAAAGGACTTCATGAAGATCTCCACTTTGTAAGTAGGGACAAACACACAGACAAGTTGCCTTCTAATCAAGTTTTTTTCACAACTGTATCAAATTATCTTAATTACTTTGTAAAAGAATAGTGTTAAATATGTTCATTCCCATTTATTGTCCTTTACAATCTATATACACGAATATAAAATTTGCTAATGAGTAATTTTTCAAGAACATCTGTAACTGTAAATGTTTATGTAACTGTTTTTAGGTAAAAATGTATTATTCAGAAATTCTATTTGTTTTTCATATATTTACTAGTTTTCAAAATGACTACCTGAAGGATTCAAGTATAATACTTGAATGCTTTTGAGAGTTGGTAGCAACATATATAACCAGTGTTTGTATCCAAAAACTATTCTTGTTTTATACTTCATTTATTTAAGAAATATTATTGAGCAACTACTATAAGTACCACATTGTCTTTTAAAAAAATATTCAACTTTTAATAGAAAAAGAAACCTATTTTCTTGTGATGCATACTAGAAGTAAACTATAAAATATAATGAGTATTTTCTGATAAAATTATAGAATCTGGTAATGGAGTCCTTGACTTAACAAAATATTTCATCAGAGGGCTGGGGTTGTGGCCCAGTGTTAGAGCACTTGCCAGCACCTGCATGGCCCTGGGTTCAGTCCTTAGTACCACATAAAAATAAATAAATAAAATAGAGATATTATGTCCAACTAATATTTTAATAAATATTAAAAAAATTTCATTAAAATATAATTTGTTAAAATACTAATGTAGGCCTGGGGATGTAGCTTGGTGGCAGAGCACTTGCCTAGCAAGCATAAGGCCCTGGGTTCAATACCCAATACTGAAGAAAATAAAAAAGATACTAACCTATATGTTTCCTAGGTTCCTTCACATTTCTAGACACTTGAAATTTCACTTTGTTTTATGAGTTTTGTTAACTGTTGAAATAATTTAAAATTTAAAAACAAAATTACTTATTAAAAGAATCTAGAAAAGTAATAAAATATTCTCTTTGGACACATTAGAAACAGTATGGAAGAATATGCTGATTTCGTTCAAGCAGCAATAGTTCATTAGAGGGTGATCAGGTGAGATAATAACACTTTATAAAATACCTCCTACATGATTCTGAGTTGGAAAGATACCAACAGAGTATATGGAGCAAATGTTCAAGTATTCTAAGTAAAACTAAATAACATAGGAAATAGTATTGGCAATGAAAGAATCCTTGGCTATATATCCTTATACCAGCTGATATGAAGAAAAAAGGCTGAATTAACTTAACTAAAAATATGACTGAATTCAAATACTGGATGTCCATTTCTATCTCTTTCCAAATTCCACTTAAGTTTCATGGTCTGGATAAAAAAACAACTATTACTAAAAATATTTTATCATTAATAGAAACTATTCCTTGAATGTTATCCATCTCAGCTGGTTCTCATCAGATATTTAAATTGTATTTATTTATTTAAAATGTATTTATTAATCATGCACAGATTTTATGATCTACATAATCCAAAGGTATCATTACAACAATTTTTAATAAAATGAGCACAAATAATTTAAGTCTGAGAATGGTAAAAGGCTAAGAAAATTAGAAAAGGTTAAAGCTTGTACAATTTGAAGTCCCTATGTTGAGTTTAATGAGTACTTGTAGACTATTTTCATAAACTCACAAATCATAAATAAAAATCTAAAACAAAATAAAATCTGTTATTAAAAATTAACTTTTTTTTTAAGGCCATTAACCATATGGTGAAAACTTAAGAAAGTTCAGAGAGAAAACCACTGTATGCTTTGAGCTCAAGACTCTCTATACCAGAAATGGAACACAATGTTACCTTCAGGGATTTTAATAAATCTAGGGAACACTGCTAGCAAAAGAGTTGCTGTCCAAATAGACTGACACACAGGCCAATGTAGCCCCTAATGACAGAGTAAGATAATGACAGGCCCCACTCAAAATCAGCAGGAAGAGGAAGATCAATCTTGGCAGAGTGAAGGAAAAATGCTGGCTTTCTTCGTGTTAGCTCATCTCATACATATCTAGCTTCAGCAGCTGCCCAGTGCTGTGGTGCTCTGCATTAACTACACAGTGGATCAATAACAATTACACCTTCTCAAAAACATGACACATAGCAGGATTGGGTTGACATTTCACTTAGGCCAACATTGATCTCAGTGCATCTGATTCCAGCCCTAAATTCAAGTCAGGCCTGGGTTTACTTGGAATAAACACAGAGTTAAAGACAAAAAAGGAAACCAGCTGCTTGCGTCTGGGGCTAGAAGTAAACAGCACTTCCACCGGTGCAGTTCACATTTTCAATCCACTCTTCTTCCTGTTGCTACTAGCAATTCTGAAGTTGATCAAAGACTATTTTTTGTATGATTTACTCACCGTGACATCAATGTTGATAATATCTCCATCCTGAATAGGTCGACTGAAACATAAACAGAAGGAAAAAATGGTGATAGATTTCAATAAAAGGAATAAAAAGTAAATACCTAATGACTACTATCACAAACTCAGTGAATTGCAATGATAATTTGGAGTGAAAGAGACATAAATGGAATAACTACATCTGATCTATGTCTTACGTTAGTCACATCAAATTTTATAAAAAATACATAAAACAAACATATTGCCATTGTTTAAAAAATCACCTATCCTTTAAAAAGATGTACTTATTAGTTATCTCAATGTTATAAAGAACCAAAACAGTAGTTGATAACAAAAAACTTGCCTACATTGGACTTTCACCATATATATGGTAAAAATTGAGGAAAGTAAAAGAAATAGTTACTGTACAACTACTGTATATCACATACTGTTTTAACAAATATTAAATGATGGTGTTATATCCACTTTGTAGTGAAATACTTCAAAATTTTTGTTTTATCATAATCAACTTCTGAAGTTTACAGGTGGATTTCAATTGAGCCATAGTATTTTCCAACATACATTATAGATCTTATTTTCATGTTTTAGTTTCCAAAGGAACAATATGTTATCAAAAAACAAATACCTGTCAGGAATACCATGACAGAGTACGTTGTTTACAGAGGTACAAACAGATTTTGGAAAGCCTCCATAGCCTAGAGGTGAGGGATAGGCGTCATGACTGATGATTTCCTGATGAACAAGAGCATCTATCTCTTCAGTTGTCATGTCAACCTATAATATTAAATACAAAAATTGTGCAGTGACAGTTGAAGACATTTCCTGTATTTACCAACCATTCCCATAATAACAGCACTTCCATGTGAGATTGTATAGACTTACTATAATAAACATGTTATATAATATTTTAATTAATTATGACTAGTGTTACCATCTTCAATTATGCTTTTTTTTGATGATTTTTTGGGGGCAGGGGTAAATGATAGTATTATGGACTCTTAAGAAATAAAAAATTTAAACTCCAGGATCCTCTAAATCACTGTGAGTCATTAAATGACATGAGTCCTTTTTAGCCTGAAGATTTCCACAATATGTCTTTCAGCAATCCTTTTCTCTTTCTCAATAGTTAGTACCATGGCTAATGGAAACTTGAATAAATGCTCCAAAGGATTTTTGGTTTAGACAACAGGTCTGAAAAAGTAGGTCAACCCACACTTTAGTTCAGTGAAACATTACATGGGTTTTATAGCAATGGGATGGAGATTAGGGGTCATCATTTAGAAACACAGTCTGATACATTTTGTAGAGATTTGGTTGTCACTAATCCTGACTTCTTTTATGCCTAAGTAAGTAAATGTGTTTAAAACAAATTTCCCCCTTATTAGAAGGTAACCAATTGCTCCCAAACAGAAAAAACTGAAACTGAAGTTTTTGTTTTATTTTGTTTTTGTGGTGTTGGGTCTCACTTGAACCAAGGGCCTCATATATGCTAGGCAAGCACTCTACCACTGAGCTAGACTCGGCCCCTGAAATTGAGTTTAATGAGCACTGGTAGACTATTTTCATAAACTCACAAATCATAAATAAAAATCTAAAACAAAATAAAATCTGTTATTAAAAATTATCTTTCTCCAATAATTTTCTGTTATTTTATATTCACATTATGCTTAGTTATGTTGCTCTAATAAGTTTATTATACAGATGACACAGTAAGTGATTTCATCTCTGAGTCTTCCTAAATTCTTCCCTCCTTTTGGAAATGACAGGCTTTACTTTATTTCATTATCTCTATGGAGCAGGGTGTTTCAAATTATTATAAAAGAACTAAATCTTGTAGGATTTTTGTATACAATTATATGGCCATTATATCTATAGCTTTGTGTATCTGGTCTGATCTTTCATTGCAGAGCTAATGCAAGAAAATAGGAGGCAAACTACAAGGTAGAACAATTCTTCAAGCATACAGAAATAATGAAGGAAACAAAAGCACAAATTATAGGCAGGAGTAAGAGGCAAAAGTCAAAGCCGTCTGCCACTGATCAACTTGGATAGGCTGATTTAGCCCAAGGTATTTCTAGAACTCTGCTAGTAAAAATTCAATTTGGATTTTAAAATTACCTCTTCAATAAATACATAAAATAATAAGGTCCCTTTCTCCCATCCCAAGGCTTTACTAGATTTTTTGAAAGCAAATTAGATGTGTACAAAACAAAAATTAAGGTGAAAGAGAAAAAAAAAAAAGAGTGAAAGAGAAAGAAGTTGCCCTTATGGAAGTCACTCTGAGGCTTGGTAAGACACCACCTTTAAACTCTTCCCAGCCAGGAGGAGGACATGACGGGCAAGCTGACAAGCCTGATGAAGCCCTTGAATCTGATCTTCATTCTTAACTTCTATGCTGTCTCCCCAGTCGGGTACAATGCCTGTCGTCACATAGTCTGGCTTCTTTATGTGCTTGAGGAAAAAGGATTGAAAACGAAGATCAGAACCCAGCGCACGACAATGGGATCATTTTTTCGGACACAGCCTCCTGCTTCATGGAGCTCTGCCCTTCCTGCCGGAGCACCGACCTTCGAAGCCAGCACAACAGACCCTCCAGGCTGCCCCCAGTTCCTTCCCCTGCCCTTTTGAACTTAACATTGCCCGTTAGTGCTGCCACTGGATGGTCTGTTAACCTCACCATGCTTTGAGTCAAACTCGACTGAAGTAGACTTCTGGTCAAAACAAACAGTAGTTTTCTTTTCTTCCTCCTCCCAACCCTGTTGGAAGCATATCACCATTGATGAAAAATAGCACCAAGCTTCCAAGTTGCCAAATGGTTAATTAAAATTAAAAGGCACTTTCATCTTCTTAACACAAAGATCAAATTTATGCAAGGGAAGCTCCCAACACCCTCTCTCAATGAATATTTGTAAAAAGGCTGACTGTCAAGTCCAAGGAAGCCTATTATACATACACTTTTCTTACATTTGGCAACCCTACTCAGAGTTTAGAGAATAAAACAAAACAGCTTCCTTTTCTTTTTTGCCTGAGTACATAAAAAATCACCTAGAACATTTTCATCATTTATCAAGAACAAAAGGCACCCCCCAAATTTAAAAAAATTCAACCCTGATCACTCTTGTAGACACCATCCTCCACCACTTACCTAAACTCATTGGCATATTCAGGAAATAATACTATCCTCTACAGAGCTTCTTTTAGTCCAGAGGTTTTGTACAGCCCTTTTGTAAGTTATTTATAGCAATTGTACACAAGCATTGTTTAACAGAACACAGTAAGATGCCACAGAAGTTTGGGACAGGAGGGTGAGGGAGATAACACCATTCAATGGGGACATCACACAACTCTGGAAAGGATGCAATTAGGGTTCTTCTCTTTGTGAAGAGTGCCATGCTGGGTTTTAGGATCTTCTCTTATTCTCCAGTCAGAGGGGCTTTTCTGATTCAAGCAACAGCACTGCCTGGGCTGCCACAGCTGAGCCCTGAAGAAGCATCTACTCTATTCCAGTCACCCCACTAATGCCCACAGCTCACCAGGTTTACCCCCAAACAGCTTGTGATCTTGTCTGTATTCTGGCTCTGTAACCTGGCAGAGAGGATATTGGGTTGTTCTTGAAATTGATTGATATGTCTAAAAAAATCCTTTTACCTATCTGGCAATTTCTTTTTCTTTTTCCTAAGGAAAAGTAATATCAATTTTGTGACTAATACCAAATACTGGCTCTCACTATGATGGCCAGGCCTCAGCCAAGCCAGGAATGTATTCTGGGTTCTGGTGGTCTTTCTTTTCTCATGAGCTCCTGCAACAAAATGGGCCATTCACCTTCAGGAGGTAAAACATTCTTAATATGGGTTCGCTGTTAAACATTTTAAAAACTGCAAAAGGAAGAAAGCAGTGGTTTTGTGACAAATTCATATTTCTTTTAGCTACTCTTACTAAATGACCCACAGAGCTCCTTTATATTTCATTTTGAAAAATGGTCAGATTGTCTTTCCACAGAATTGCAATCTCTGAAAAAAAAAAGTCAACAATGCTCTCAAACAAGATATTTTATTTAATTTACTCTAAAGGACAATTCAAAGATAGCAGCACTAATGAAATGGAAAGTATAAGAGCAAGCTTTTAAAAAAAATCCAGTGCGTTAGTTTCATGTAATCTCTCTTGAATCATCCCAATTTTATAGTTATTTTCTTTCCTAAAAGTTTGGAAACCACATATGTATAGTTTTTATCTTCATGTTAGAAATTTAATATAGAAAATTTCAGGATAGAAATTTAAATTCTAAACAAGCTAAGCAGTTCTACACTCAAAGCTTTCTTTTTAAAAATTAATGTTCTAGAACTACAGGATGTTAAAACTTCTCACATCATAATTTTAAATCACAAACCAAGTTTTAAATTATGACTTAAATGGCCTGGAAATCAAAGGTGCAAAAAACATTTGATCACTTCTGCAGTCAATCTTTATCTTGGCTGGAAATAATAGGCAATACCGTACCTTAGGAACTGGATGCGCTGGAGAAACTGCAGCCGGCACAACTATACTGTGTGAAATATCTCTTTGTCTTCGAAAAAAGAAATTTCTTCTTTGTTGACTGCTTGACTGCTTGTGTAAGTAGATATGATTGAGTGGTGCAGAGAAAATTCTATGACAACCTATGAACAGAAATGTATTTTAAGTAAAAAAAAAAGAAAGAAAGAAAGAAAAAGAAAAAAGAAACAAAACTAACAGTGCTTGCACTTGAAGGTGTTGTGTTGTTGCCTACTAAATCATTATTCTAATCCTTTATTGCGTCAAAAAGGAAAAGCCCCAAACAGAAAGGAAAGCAATTGTATTCCAAGTTCTAGTACAAGAGTAGCACAGCATATTTATTAGCTAATACTATGTTTACATAAATGCCTGACAATGGAAAACTCTACTGTAATGGGAAACAAACATATAGAAACATGTGCTAAACACCAAGTCTGTAAAAAGAACAATTTCTACTGTGGTACCTTGTGTGACAATGTCCAGGATAACCCTAGAATTCAGGGCACTATTTTGATGGCTTTATATTCTTTAAAGCCATTTTCATTTCAAGAATCAGAGACAAATTGCCAGCTGCACTTTTGCCCTCCATAGGATTACAGTGTGTTAAGTTCATGTGCATCAAGGCATTATACTGAAATTCATTGTGATGAATGCTCAAATCAGAAAAAGACCAAATAGCAAAAATGTAGGTATAACCCTGAAAGCAAATGGACAGAGGGCCTTAAAGTAATCACAACAGGAATTTAGAAATTTCTATCAAAATTTTAAATGCACATATCTTTTGACTCAGCAATTCATCTCGCCAGACTTTATCCTGTGGATGTTACGCAATGATGGATGTGTGAAGATGTACCATCACTGAAACACTGTTTTGAGTGAAAAAAAAGGGGGGGGGGAACTACCTAAATGTTTCCAAATGGGAAACATCAATGGGAACTTGGTTAAATATTATAGCACATTTACACAATTGAAAACTCTGGGGCTGTTAAAAAGAATAAGCTAAGTCATCTCTAAGTATTGACAAGGAAAGATGTAATAATACATTGTTAGGATAAAACGTAAATGCTGAAAAGTCCATAAGAAGCCCACACAAATTTGGGAAAGCAGGGACAGTGCTGGGAATCAAACCCAGGGCTTTGATCATGCTAGGCAAATGCTCCACATCTGAGCTATGCCCCACATCCCCTATAAGAAGCTCATGAATGTAAAAAGCTGTACACTTATTTATATAAGCTTGTTCAAGCCTATAAAATTTCTGGAAATGAATATTTATCAATAGTGGTTATCTGTGGAGCATGTGATTAAGGCTAGAGGTGGGAACACATTTTGATTCATTTTATTTTCTTCTATACTATTATATATTTGAAACCATCCACTTGTATCACAATTAGTTAAAACATTTTTAGTTTAAAAATCACAAATCAACAAATCACAACTACATGGCAGGAGTTGGCAAACACAGCCTATGGGCCAAAATCTGGCCTACTTGCCCCTCTTTTTATAAAGCCAAAGACTTAAAAAAAAAATAAAAATTTAAAAAAATTACATTTATAAGTAGTTGAAGGAAATCAAAAGAGAAATACTTTGTAACACAAGAAATTACATAAAATTTCAGTTCCTATAGCTACCCTTATTCACTTATAATTGTTTATGGCTGATTCTGAGCTACAGTGATAGAGTTCAGTAGTTGTGACAAAGATATATGGCCAACAAACAAAAAATATTTACCATAAGGCCATTTATAGAAGTTTGCTGACTCCTGCTCTAGAGCATTGGTTCTCACAATGAGGTTCTCAGATGAGCAATATCAGCAACACATGGGGAAAAAATGCAAATTCCAGGCCCTCTCCTCCATCTACTGACTCAGAAGCTCTGAGGGTGAGGACAACAATCTGTGCTTTAACAAACTCTTGGGGTGATCTGCCTGTACCTCTGTGCTTGAGAACTACTGGCCTAGAGTAACATTTCAGCTGTAAAACTTAATGGAAACACTAACTGCAGGTGAGTATTGGCCCCCAAACTCAGTATCTCTCATTGATAAGGGAAAAGGCACTGATGCAAACAAACTCCAGTGGTCAGTAAGTCAGGGTCAAAAATTTCATTCAATTATGTTTTTTGTAAAGTTGAAAGTAATACTGCTGAATCAAACTGAATCAAACGTACAGGGGTATTTTGGGTACTTTTTTTTTTTTTTTTTTTGCAGTGCTGGGGACTGAACCCAGAGCCTGGCATATGCTCAGCACATGGTCTACTAGTGAGCACATGGTTTACCACTGAGCCACATTATCAGTCCCCTTGGGTTTGGGGTACCTATTTTAAACAATTCCACAACAAGATAAAAGGTCAGAAATATCATATCTTTAAGTTGTTATTGAGACAAGGTCTTTATATGTTGCCCAGGCTGGTCTTGAACTCATGGGCACAAGCTGTCCATCTTCCTCAGCCTCCCAAGTAGCTGGGACTATGGGCAAGCACTACCACATTTGACTTAAAAAAAAAAAAAGAGTTACTTGACAGTCGTGGGTACCTTATGTCCTAAACTGTTTCCCTAATGACCCCAGGATTGTCAACTGACATGTAAGTGGTGGGAAGTGTCTTAGGAAAAGAAAACAGTGGAAAAATAGAAGTCTAGACTTTTGACTTTGCTCCTCTTATTAGCTGTATGGTCCTGAAAAAAATGTCTTCTTTTGGATCTCAGGTATTAATTAATTGGAATAAGGAATATGAAAATTCCTTGTATTCTGCAGATACCCAGTAAAGACACCCTTCAAGAATGTTTAAAATGTAAAATGGAAAAGAAAACATGGGCTCCACTATAGCTTGTAATACTGAATGTCAATTAACCGTATAAGGCACTTTACATCTTAGCTTATTAATCTTCACAAGAACCTACAGATTGTGTTTATTACTCCAGTTGAAGATACAAAGATACACAGTAAGTGCTAAGGTTGAGGGAAAGCAGGTCAAGTTGCCTCCACGAATTATATTACTTCTCTCACAGGCTCAAGAATAAAGATGAGCAGGTTGCAATGCTGCATGCCTGTAATCCTAGTGACTTAGGAGGCTGAGGTAGTGGAATCGCAAGTTCAAGGCCAGTCTCAGCAACTTAGCAAGACCCTGTTTCTCTGTTTCAGAATAAAATTTTTTTTAAAAGGCTGTGATGTGCCTCAGTGGTTAAGTTCCCTAGGTTCAATTCCTGATACCAAAAAAAAAAAAAAAAAAAAGAGCAAATACACATGGAACTATTGTATTGTTACTATTATAATTTTCCAAAAGTGGTGCTGGTTTGACCTAATCTATCCATTCCTTTAAGCCAAGTTCTCTTTGTTGACGAACACAAAGTGAGGCAGTGAGGTAGTTGACAGAAGTTAGTTGGGCAGTCTGTGGATATGGAATGGAAAATTTGGAGAAACTCAGGTGGAAATCAATCCAAGATTGTATCCCCTAACTGCATTTCTAGGCAGGAGCACATACAAGACACAAAAGACAACACAAAAGAAAAACTCACAAGTGTTTCCCTTCTGCGAAAAGTATGTATTATGCTTACTGTTAACAATGACGATACTAACAAAAATAGTAATAGTGATTCATATTTAGTGATTACTTTCTTTGCTTAAGCTGAGTGCCAGGTGCTCTACATATATTACTTCTTACCAACTGTCAGGTAGGCAGGTCACTATTTTATAGATGAGGAACTAAGGCTCTCATCTCTAGTAATAATTGACCAGACCCCAGGCTAAAGCCCTCCAAGTTCAGACCCAGGGCTGTGTCTGCCATTGCAAGCTGTCTCCCAACAATGTTCAGCAGCTCTATAAGTCCTATTAGTTAGAAAGCTTAGTAGATAATGCTAATTCCAGGGGTGGGATTTTAAGGAAAGTTTTTTGGGGGGGCGGGGACCAGGGATTGAACTCAGGGGCACTTGACCACTCAGCCACATCCCCAGCCCTATTTTTTATTTTACGTAGAGACAGGGTCTCACTGAGTTGCTTAGTACCTGGCTTTTGCTGAGGCTGGCTTTGAACTTGCGATCCTCTTGCCTCAGCCTCCCAAGCCGTTGGGATTATAGGTGTGCACCACTGTGCCCGGCTAGATTTTTTTTAAATCATGAAAAATATATCATATGGAGATTAAGATTTAGAGTGAAGATATTTTTCATGAAAATTCATAGAGACGATCTAATCAGGAGGCACTGTAGTAGTGAAAAGAGCATGAACTGTGAAGACAGACAAGTCTGAGTTTTCAAAACTTCTTGAGTCCCACTTTCTTTGCTATTAAATGGGAATTAAAGTGCTCTTCCTACCATGAGGCCGATGGAGCATTACCTAAAAGAATATATATGTAAACCATTTACAAAATATAGGTGCTCCATAAATGTCCATTTATTTTCCTCTCTTCTCTGTGGGGCCTCTAAATTTATTCTTTCATTTAACAACAAATGTATCTGCTGAACTTTTGTGATGTGCCACACTCTGGAAGCAAGGAAAACAGTGGTGAATAAGGAGACTTGGTCCTTGCTCTCAAGGAGCTATGTTCTTGTAGGGGCCTTGAGGCAGACAATAAACACATCAACAATACATTAGATTATATCAGATGGTGACAGAAGTAATGAAAAACAGGGCCAGAGTGACACAGCACTGAATGGCACCTTAAGAGGTGAAGTTTTCCTCTCAATCCTGTCAGGAGTCCTGTCATTGACACTGACTGACAGAGAATTTCCTGGTGCCAAGATCTGTGCAGAGCACTTCACAGATGTTTACCCATGAAGATCTAGGGGCTTAGTAACATGAGAAAATTGCACTCAGACTCCTGGAGGTCCCAGCAGCTCTAACATGTGTGCCTTCCTTTGGCAACATTTGATTGTCATGCTACATTCCAGGTAATGGGATGATGTAGCTTCTGGTCAATTTTAGGACTCATACAATTATTTTTTTTTCAATGTGGCCAATTACACAAAGGAGACATCATCATTATGTTAAGTATTATCAAGTTTGAGTACACAGTTATCATGGGGGAATCTTTTCTGTGTTCTTAAACTTGAAGTATGAAGTACTCAGTTCTCTACTGGGAGAAGCTTTTGAGGCATTCACTTTTGGATGCCAACCAACCTATTCTACCAAATGACAGACTCACTGTCAAAAAGTTGAAAGTACACCAACATGTGATTGGATGGCAAAATTCTAAGCATCAGAAACTCAGTCTGAACATAGATAATTTATAGACGGTTTTGGTTCTGCAGAGTACTCAGCAATTCCACTTTTATAAGATACTTTTGTATTTGAAGCAAGACCTTTTCTTTCAATCTAATAAAGGACACCCTATACATGTTGTCAAAAGTTAACAGGATAATAAGGTACCATACCGTGTTTATTCCACTAACTATTCATTATAAACCAGAAAAAAAATCTAGTGTTTTCACAGGTGAAATGAACAAATGGGCTTAAGTCATGTTACCTTCAGAAGATAATGGTCCTCCAATTAGCCTTGGTGGTGGGGAGCAAAGATGGGATATCATTGGTCCTATTTATCATATTGTAATTAATAAGTAGTAATTAAAATTTCTAAATGTAGAATGAGAAAAAATTAAAATCCAAGTTCCCATTTTATTCAGGGTCACAGAAAGGATACCCAAACTATAGTATCTGAATATATAACACTGTAGAAAAGGTCTGTTGAGTTTTCTAAATATTTCTTTGCTTTATAAAAGCACCATTGATGTAACAGTATCTAACTTTCAACTTATTATTACTGTCATGTTAGAACTTATTTGGTGCTCAGTGACCATCCTCAAAGACTGAAGAATCAGCAAAGTCCCATCAGACCTGTCCTCTCTGCACTGTCATTCACCTAGGACCTACAGCACACCCTCCTTTGGTAAAGCGATTTGGGGGAACAAGATGCAGGTGTGCACTAATAAATGCAAAGGGCAAGTAGACTAATCTGAAGTTCAGGAGATGCCCATGGGAAATCAGCAGAAAACTCAGGAGAGCAGGGGAGCCCAGAGCAGCAAGGGGCTGCTTGGTACTAATTTGATCTTGAAAATGATGATCACACAGTGTTGTTACTGATGATTGCCTAACAGAAACTCTACATAGGGTTGGCATGGGCAGTAAAGCTATACGTTATTTGTTATGAATACTAGAATATTTACTGTTATCAAAGGTAATGATAAGAATTATTTTCAGTGTCATAAAAATTCTATCACAGCCTAGTTTGAGCTGAATGCTGAAAATTATAGGCAACTGCTTCTTTCCCTCCATAGAGGAGCACACTGTGCAGCCTGAATGTCTCTTGAAATTGCTATATGTCCTCTGGATACTGCTACACATTTTAAATTTGTATTTGGAATGTAAATCTAGGTTATGGTTTTAAATATTTTCATATTTGGTAATAACATCAATTTCCAAACGCTGCCTTTTATTTCGCTTTACAGATTGTCTGAAAGGTGGGACTACAGAATTCAAGTATGCTGGAGGGAGGAGTGCATTTTAAATAACTAATGGTGCTGCACACAACATGCCCTATATTTATTGGCCTCTTACTCAGGGTCCATTTTAATTGTTATCTGCTCATGCATTCTATACCACATAATGAAATGCTTCCATTTCACCCACTGAGCCCTGGGTTTTTATGTGCACCTTTACTAATGACCCTTAATTAAGTCGATTTTACCCTTGAAAATGTGAGTTTTCTTTTGGTCAACAAGTATTTTTAAGGGAGCGGTCTGAATGAACTTTCCAAGAGGCATTTTAAATGCTTATTATTTTAAGCAGTTGTAAACTGAACAAAGTACATTTGTACTCAAGTGTGGGCTACCAACACCTATATTTTTCATTGTGCATTTCCAGGGAAGCACTTTCACCCTGCAGCGTGCCATCAATCCTCAGTTAGGTTTCATTTCAGAGGGATCAAATATCTGGGTAGAAAACAACACAATAAAGTAGCCTGGTACTACTTTACATTAGCTAACAATGTCAACCAGAGATAATAGGTAATTTAAAAGACACCCTGTAAAATGTCTTACTGAATATAGTTTTTTCATAATGATCAGCAAATGCCAAAATCTAGTAACAAAACTATTATTTATAGCATATTAACATCTAATTGATTTTACAAATGGAGGCAATTATTTTGGATGAAGGGAGGAATGCCTGCCAGATTTAAATGATTTATGATTACCAAGAGAGAAAGCAACAATGTTTTGCTAATTCATTTTCAAATATGGTTCTTATACTCATTGATAATTTTAAACTAAATGATTGCTTAAATAATACATTAATATTAACAAAAAAAAAAAAACTAAACTAAAAACAGCAACTGACTTTGTTTGTGACAGCAATCTGATATATATTTTTACTGTTTAAAAATGATGCCTCCTACTAGGCTCAAAAGGGACCATACCATAGGAATACATTTTCCAAGTGCTGATTTAGAACCACGGAAAGATCACACTTCATGAACTCCAACCAATTACCCAGAGTAGGAGTATCGGCTCTTATATTGTGTGCTTCAAGTCCAAGAGAACACTGCAAATGCATTACGCCTCATATTTCTTGACCTAAAACACTGACTGTCTGCTTGAAATGTGTCATAACTTGTACAAATGTTGTGAAAGAAAAATTAAATAGTCTGTATCACTGAATATAACTCTTTCATTGATTTTTGTAATCTCCTACTAAGTTGCACATGTTTCAAAAGTAGGTGAGGAAAAAAATGAAGGTTCCTTCCCATTTCAAGACAACTATAAAGTAGAAGAGAAGCTCACATTTCACAAGGCATAACCTGTGTATTTGTTGAAGGACACACACACACAAACACATACACACACACACACACACACACAAACTAGAGAATGCCCCAGGCTGGAGCAGATACTGACTGGGCAAAGCTAAAGGACAGGGCCCTTGAAACTAAACAAAAGCAAATTCATTCAGTTGACAGATGTTGATTACATCAAAGCAACAAGGAACTCCCCTAACTCCCAATTTTTAAAAAACAATTAATACTGCTCTACAATCCACACACTAAAGACAAAGTGAACTTTTTAAACCAATCATAATAAACATGATTAAATTTGTTTCCAAAGAGTTTCAATTCAGCTAAGGACCATTCTAGTGTTTTCAGCTGTGGACTTCTCCAAACAGTGGTTTATTCATTCCCATGGACATGTCTGGGAAGCCAAGACAGGCATGCCATCAGCCCCTTCCTTCCAGGGGTTAACTGCTCTGGCTGCCAAATAAAATACAGAGTGAGCCATGTAATTATGGAGACAGTCAAAGGGCAGGCTCTATTTTGAAATCTATTTGCACAGACAAGGTCTTCCAATTGAACTTACAGGAAACAAGCTGGTAAAGAGCCTCCTTTCTCCCAGATGCTTTCCACACTTTTTCTCCAATTCAGGAAATCATGGCTATGGACAACATACACCACTGCTTCCTGGATTTCAAGCTAAGATGCTGTTACAGAGAGAAAACTATATCTGTTTCACAAACCTATAAGAATAATTTGGGAAGGCCTAATTACTTGGAAATCACCTCTGGATGATAAAGCTACAGTGTTTATTAAGCATTTCTAAAGAGGATGCAGGCCCAGTTGGTATGCAGGTGTTGGAAAACAGCTCATTTTCTTTAATGCTCAAAATAAAGCACATGGTTGAGTGTAACATATACTGGCACAAATACTTGTCTGAAATAAAGATTCTACTTGACATCCAACAGTATTGTCCTTGTAGTTATTTATAGCAAAGACTGCTATAATACTCACAAAGACTCCATGGAAATAAAAAGGAAATGTGTACAATATTGTAAGAGATTAGTCATAACTCAATTTTATGTTGAAACATACGAATTCATTCTAGTTGCTTAATGCTCTAAGTTGGCAAAAAAAAAATTTTTTTTTTGAGGTACTGGGGATTGAACCCAAGGAGACTTTACCATTGAGCTACATCCCTAGCTCTTTCTGAGACTCCTTCATTTGCTCAGGTTGGCCTTGAACTTGTGATTCTCTTGCCCCAGCCTCCCAAAAAGCTGGAATTCTGGGCATGCACCGCTATGCCTACCTGAGTTGGCAATTTCTATAAGAACGCATCATTTGAATACTAAAATAGGATTAAAACTAAATGGTCAAATGATGGACACTAGTCTGTGGAACTCATCATGAAGCCATAACCCAAAGACTGGAGTCCTGGTTCTAGAAAAGATAAACTGAAAGTCAGTCACACTTAGGGCACTTCTGGGAAAGGAAGGGGGGCAGCCTGGGGGCACCCTCTTCTAATAATAACAACATTCAAGAATGGTCCCCAGGTCAGAGCAAAACATGACCTTCCCCAAGGCTTCATCAGAAAGTTGGCTCTATGCTACATCCCTTCTCCTTTGTAAAATTTTAATAGCAACAAGTAGAGTATAACATCAATAATAAGCTCAAAAATGGTTTAGGAAAATACTTTATTTTGTTTCTTTACAAAAGTTGAATTTGAACTATGCATTAATATATACCATCAGAACCCAAGGATTTAGTTAAATAAGAAGCATTTCCCTCCTCTTTGGAAACACACACACACCGATTGGTCTACTCTAGAAACACAGATCAATAAACATCCCTACTTAATAATATGGACTTGTACTTATGGGCCCAGGAAAAAAATCTTTTAGGCTAGCTCAACTATAGGTCAGAGAAGAATGCCAAAGACTGCAGTAAGAGCTCAAAGTGTAAGCAGATCATATGGTGGACCAGTGGGAATTACAAGGACATGATCAATTTGTATAAAGAAATAAGACTGTTTTATGAAGTGTCTTCATTTAAGATAAGAATATTTACTTCACAAAATTTAAATATAAATTCATCTTTATAATCAGAAAACATTGAGTCACACTGAAATGGTGTATGCTGAGCAAATCCCATTGTGTCTCAGCTAAAGTTTAGAGAAAAGCAGCTTTTTAGCACTTCAACAATACATATACTCAGGCAACTTCTTGGACAAAGAAATACTGTATCCTTCCAGGGGAAATAAAGGAGCTGTTTATTAGAGCTGTGGTTAAAATGTAATAATTCATTCCAGTTGAGCCCTGTGAAAAATGTCATCAAAATATCATTTTCTTTGCCAGATTTTCTGCATGCCGTGATATCATTTAAATACAGAATAAAAGACAAGTTCTAATCAGAGTAGAAGCACAACAACAAAATGAACCAAAACCAAAACGCTGTCAAAAGAACAGGAAGGAATGTCACCCAGTCCTGGTACCCAGGGAATGCACACTTCTAGGTTAGTGTGGAACATCTGGCAAATTTCAACTTTACGAAGTCTCTCAAAAGAAACATTCCTGTTACCTCACACACTTCAGTTCAAGAAGAGGAAGATAGAACAATTTTTTATTAAAGCACATAAATAGGAACCAGAAAGGGCAATTTCACAGAAATCACACATAGAATTCAATTTTAGAGAATGTCCATATAAAAAAAGTCATATTTTAAAAAACGGATGTAGTAAGAAAGTCCTTCTTTAATTCTTAAAAAAAAAAGACTACCAAAATACTACTGTCATGTAAAATGCTACTTAAATTATTAGTTATTCTGAATTTAAATACACAGTATTAGATGATATGGGAACCTACAGTTTCTGATCAAAGGAACTGTTTTAATATGAATATTTTAAAAGTGTATTAAGGCATTTGAAAAGAGCATAACTTTAGTCCTTGTTTTATAATGGTGTCTATATGGAACATGCCATATGTATACCATTAGATGCCTGCCTGCCTGCCTGTCTTCCTTTCTTGCTGATGAGCCATTTAAAGTTATTGATGTATAAGAAAGCAATTGTTATAAAATAGCTCAGTTTTAACCAAAACTGTGGTAGCAATACCAAATGCAAAATATCTCCCCCAACCCTACATTTAATACATTCCTAAGTATGTCTTCATTGTACAACTTCAAATGAGAGGCATGAAATAAAACATCTGAATATTATTTTTACAGTTTTGGGAATTTTGTTTCTGCTGCATTACCAGGCAATAGGAATAGTAGGTAGGTAGGTCAATAATCATGACCTAAAGTGACAAAAGCCAAAGCCTCAAGAAAATAATATATTTCCATGCTTTTATAGTTGAAATTCTACTGATTCAAGACAAGCAAAGATCACTCGTCCAGGAGTTATTTTCAATCAGGAAAATAAAGAGAAAATACATAGTAGCCTTTTTGGTAAAGAAAAACTCTAAATTTTCTGAAGGCAGACTTTTGGACTTCATATAGTTATATTGCCACAAATAATTTTACATTCAATTCAACTAGATATACTTGGTTAACCAAATGAATAAATAATCACCCATACTTTTAGGCTTTAAAGCAAAAAATTCAATGTATTAAAATGGTATAGAATTAAAAGGGGGAATTCCACAGAAGCCTGTTTATAATCTGGCCCTTCTTTTTTTTAAATATATGAATAGTTAACTATTTTTTTGTACTAAAGATCAAAAATTTAAAAACTTCACCACTACCAACAAGAAAATGTGTACTTTTTATCTGTGTGTAGCAGGCTGCTTCTCATATCTGAAAACACAATATTATTGAAAACCTTAGCTGACCAAAATTATTCACACTTAGTAGAATGACAATTTTATGTCTTCTTTATACTAATGTCTTCAATATTGCCAAAGTTCTCAAATATCTGATGTACAAAATATTAAAAACATATTTACTGTCTAATGTGAGGTGTATTGAACATTTTTTGAACTGCATGTCTACCAGGATGTTACAAAAAGAAAACCAACCACCAAATACCTAGTAAAACATAAAAAATTGGGGACGTAGGAAATAGTGTGGAATTTAAAACACTTTATACTTTGCTTGTGAATGTATCATGGGGGCTTTCTTCTAAAAGATGTGCCTTCCTAATTATATTTACTTGAGTTCTTGCTTAAATTGGATTTTCTTCTCTGAGTACTCACTGGTGTACCTGAATATATTAGTTAATCTCTAAAACTTAGTCTCCTCCCTATTTGTTATCAGGAATAATATTTCCCTACCATGTTGCTATGATAATTGTATGATATGATAGCTAGAAAGCAATACAAAGTAAACCCTCAATAAATGATAATTACTACTATCATTGGTAGCTGACTGTGGGAGGAGGTCACTCTAAAATGCACTAATCAATAGGTAGAAACCAGTCTGAATTTGAAAACATGCTTTTGGATAATCCACAAAGTAAGTAAATCGAAAAGTAATCATGAGATCCTAGATGGTTCCCAGAGCTGCTATTTTAAAGCCACATATCTACAGCATTGGATCTCTTCTGACTTCATCATAGGGCCACCCTAACCATCAAACAACAACACTGAAGATGTAAAAACACTTTACGAACTGAATAACATCTGATGATTGTAGTGTACTGAGAGAAAGCATATGTTTTTTTTTGTTTTTGTTTTTGTTTTTCCTGAGAGTTCCTGATGGAACCTTGCTAATATGGTGATGGTTAATGGGGATTTCTAGGGAAACTCTTCTTTCACTCATAGAGGTAAAGGCCCTGGATTTTCTCAAGACTTATACCCTTCTTAACAAAACCATGTACAGAATAGCTCTTAAATTGTGCAGAAGGTGGGTTGGGAGAAATCACATTATAGAAATATTCCACCTTGCGTGAAAATATTCTCTATAAAGGTCTGCTTGGGAGGCTGAAGCAGGAAGATCGTGAGTTCAAAGCCAGCTTCAGCAAAGGCGAGGCTCTAAGCAACTCAGTAACACCCTGTCTCTAAATAAAACACAAAAAAGGACTGGGGATGTGGCTCATTGATCAAGTGCCGCTGAGTTCAATCCCTGGCACCTCCTCCTCTCCCAAAAAGAGTTAAATCCAAATGCTGCTTTTTCTCCTCCACCCCGCAAACCCCAGGGTGGAGGACAGAACCCAGGGCCTAGCATATGCTAAGGCAAGTGCTCTACTTCTGAGTCACACCTCCAGCCTCTAAATGCTATTTTTATTCAGTTACTAAATAGTATCCAGTCAATGCAGTGCTTAGCCATGAAACACTATGTTGTCCTC
This sequence comes from Marmota monax, assembly GCF_021218885.2. Taxonomy (NCBI): domain Eukaryota; kingdom Metazoa; phylum Chordata; class Mammalia; order Rodentia; family Sciuridae; genus Marmota; species Marmota monax. The sequence goes on along the minus strand of NW_026692781.1, from coordinate 6,971,017 downwards.
AGTAACCTTAGTAAATTAAAGTCTGCAAAAACTTAAACATATTTGTCTTGGTGTACAATGTTTAACAGAAATATTCTAAAGCTCACCAAACCTTATTGTTGAAAGGTACCAAGAAGTCTTCTTTGCATAAAAATTCCTGTTTATTAGACAGTGATACAGAAAGAACTTATTTACATTTCAAGCACTACCAACATACATCATTTATGACAAAAAAGGCAAGCACTCCATAAGAAATGCTCAATCACTGTCAATCACAAACACTAAAATATACATAAACCAAAGCACATGGTGTGAACTGTATTAAATTCAGCTAAACACAGAATTATCAACAGAACAAACAAATAACAAATAATTATCAGTGACTCACAGTCCTATTTACACAATACACAAAGTAACTTGGAAAGGTGTAACCATGGAAACCTGATAGCCTAAATTCATTGCCTTTAAATTTTGCATTTACTTAAATGCTGTGCAAATGATGTCCTTACAAAGTTTTAAAAAGCTGTCAAAGCTTATCTTTGTTATCAGATCATTGATCAAAATAGTTTCAACTGTAAATTGGTTGTCTTTAAAATTATTCAAAGACCAGTTTAATAAAACTAGGATAAAAAGTCAAACAATTTTTTTCAGAAAACCATTATTTTTACAACCACTGATTAGCAATCAAAAAACCAACTATTTATAATAAATCCTATAATAAACAAGTAATATTAAAACATACTTTGACAGAAAGACTTTTCTTAAACTCACACTGTGGCATGCAACCACCCCTACCTCCTCTAACTACTAAAACAGAAATGCATTAGCTGTTTTGGTTTCTAAAATGATTTTCACTAACAGTTACCATTGATTAGTGTACAATAATGCTATAGTTAGTTTCAATGTGTTATATTTTATTTTATAACTCAAATGTCTAAAACATTATTTTGTAGTTCACTGGATCCCACACTTAAAGATATAATGTTCAATGGTATTTCGTTATGTAGATGAGCAATGGATGTTGTTTGACATGATTTAAGTGGGTCAACAGTATTTTCCTAGTCACATTAATCATCTAGACAGCTAGAATGAAAAAAAAGGGGGGGGGACTTGAAAACTAAGACTAGAGAATCTATTCATATAAGTGACACTCATCATTGGCGGGTTATCTAGGATGTGGTTAGGGAGAAGGAAGAGTTACAGACTTTAAACATGTTTCACTGTTTATTCAGAAACCATTTCAAGACCCTAGCTCTACTTTCAGAATCCAAGTGAACACCCATGGAGACAGATCTCTGAGATGTCAAATTGTAATTCTTATATGGAAATCTATGAAAACTTTGTCCACCAAAGAAAAAAAGAATCTACTGGATAAGTTGGTGCACGCCTGTAACTCGGTGACTTGGGAGGCTGAGTTAGGAGGATTGAGGTCAGCTTCAGCAACTTAGGGAGGCCCTAAGCAATTTAACAAGACCCTGTTTCAAAAAAATAAAAATAAAAAGGAGCTGGGATGTAGCTCAGTAATAAAGTGTCCCTGGGTTCAATCCCCCATACCAGAGGGGTTAAAAAAAGGAAGAAAGAAAGAGTAAAATTTAGGGAGCCCAGTTCCAAATAAGGCTGAGCTCTGAGGATAGGGTCAGGCCCATGAAATCTATAAATATACACAGCATATGATCCAGCTATCCTGCTCCTCCGTATTTATCCAAAAGAATTAAAATCAGCATACTATAGCAATACAGTCACTTCAGTGTTTATGGCAGCACAATTCACAATAGCCAAATTATGGAATCATCCTAGATGCCTGTCAATAGATGAATAGATCAAGAGAATGTGGCATATATACACAACAGAGTTTTACTCAGCCATAAAAAAAGAATGAAATAATGGCATCTGCTGATAATGGATGGAAATGGAGAAAATCATGCTAAGTGAAATAAGCCAGACTCAGAAAAACAAGGGTCAAATGTTTTCTCTCATCTGTGGAAGCTAGAGCAAAATAAAGAAAAGAAAGTCATTGGGGATGGGATTGGATATCATAAAGTTATAGGGAAGAACTGGAGTTGAAGGAAGAGAGCAAGAGGGAGGGAGGAAGGAAGGGAAAGGGTAAGAAATATGGAATGAATTTAACAAAATCATGTTATATCCATATTAAATGTATCAAAGGGAATTTCACTTTTATTTATATGTATAAAGTACCAATCAAAAATAAATCAATAAAGGAGAAAAAGGAGTATCAGTAGAAAAGAGGAGGGAAGAAAAGGGAGGAGAAAGAGAAGGGGAGGAATGGGGATTGAAATAAAATTTTTGCATGTATAATTTTGTCAGAATGAATCCAAATACTATGTGCAATTATAATGCTCTAATAAAAAGAAAATATATAACAGCACACAGAGGGCCACTGCCTCCCCGTGGGCAACAATGCTGTCTTTACCTGCTGAGGGGTCCTCAGAAATGAAGATGAGAAGTGGTGGAAGGAAATGCAGAACTAGATTTTACAAACACATTCAAATCACCTTGCCCCTGCCCCAAGTAAAAGAAAAATGAGGAAAAGAGAAAGCCACAAATATGAATTTACAAACAGCAAATGCATTTCCCTTTTCCTTCCATCTTCAATGGTTTACCTTTGCATTGGGTCTTGTCAAGGGATGATTTGGTGTACATGAGTAGTCACTATGCCAGAAAACTCTTCTAGACAACCATCTTATCCCTTTGTTCCGTATGTCTACATGAATTAGTGGCTTTTTTTCCTTTTCCTTTTTTTTTTTTTTCTTTTTTGGTATTAGGAACTGATGCCAGCAGCACTCCGCTACTGAACTATATTCCCAGTCCTTTTTTTTTTTTTTACTTTTTATTTTGAGGCAGGGCCTAAGTTGCTGAGGCTGGCCTGGAACTTGCAATCCTCCTGCCTCAGCCTCTCCCAAATCGCTAGGATTACTGATGGGAACTCAGCCAAATTAGGTGCTTTCTAATAACCAGTATTGAAGTGACAGATGGTCACTTCCCTCCCAACAGAAGCCCTTTGGTGAGGCTGTGGCAGATGTGAGGCACTGTCTACCAACTTTTTCATTTTGAACCAACAAGTCCAAGGTCATCCTCCTGAGTTGTGCTCAGCTCTCTCCTAAAGCCACACAGAAGGACCCAGGTCCATGGGAAGCCCATGATTCTTTTTGTTTCTCATTATAACAGCACCTGCATTGTATTAAATAAGAATAATGAAAAAGGATAAAGAGAAAAGTATATAGCAAGTAGCATGGTGGTAGAGTACTTGTCTAGCATGAGTAAGGTCCTAAGTTCAATACCTAGCACTGCCAAAAAAAAAAAAAAAGGTAAAAAGAGTCCTCAAATGATCGCTACTGATTGACATTCAGCAAACACACTTCTTTTCCTCTATGTATCCACTAGTATATTGTTGTTATATTTTTATAGTACATTACTTTTCCATATATTATGAATAGTTTATACATATAATTTTATTAAACTACTATTTTGAAAGTAGTTTATTTCTCTCCCTAATATGTGGAAGATATTTGTCTCTAACAAAAAATAGGGATATAGGCCTGGGGATGTGGTTCACTGGATGGTTTCCTATATGCACAAGGCCCTGGGTTTGAACCCAGAACCACAAAACAAACAAACATATATATTCTTTAGTGATTTCATAATATTTCCTTGTATGGCTGAGTCACATAGCCAATGTGAACCATAGTCAATTAACTAATAACAAGTATTTAGGTATCTTTTTTTGGTATTGTTTACCTCATGCCTTTTACATGTACAACTGCACATGTGACTAATTATTCTTTTTCATTTAAATTCATAGTAGAATTTTTTTTTGGCGGGGTAGGGTACTGGGGATTAAACTCAGGGGCACTTAATCACTGAACCAAATCCCCAGCCCTATTTTGTATTTTATTTAGAGACAGAGTCTCACTCAGTTGCTTAGTGCCTCACTTTTGCTGAGGCAGGCTTTGAACTCTTAATCCTCCAGCCTCAGCCTTTTGAGCTGCTGGGATTACAGGCCTGCCATCGAGCCCATCTGACAGTAGAATTTTTAAGTTAAAAATACACAAAATTTTTACAAAAGAGATACCTGCATACCCATGTTTACTGCAGCACTACTCATAATAGACAAGAGATAGAATCAGCCTTCTTCCCTCCCAACAGAAGCCAAAAGAGAAGCGTATTTTAAAAAATGGCATATATACACAATGGCATTTTATTCAGCCATGAAGACTAACAAAATCATATTATTTGCCAGAAAATGGACGGTACTAGAGGTTATCATGTTAAGGGAAATAAGACAGGCATAGAAAGAAACATATCATATGCTTTCTCTAGCTTGTGGAAACTAAAAAAAGAGAGAGAGAGGGGGAGGGAGAGAGAGAGAGAAAAGAAGACAGACTATTAGGGAAGAGGAAGGACTGGGGAGAAAGGGAAGAAAGGAGGGAGGGAAGGGCAAGAAAGGATAATAGAGAAGGTAGATATGATCAAAGATGCATATATGGAAATGCCACAGTGAAATCCATTAATTTGTTTGATTAATGTTTAAGTAATTATAATAAAAAATAAGAACTATGTAAAATTAAAAAAAAGAAATATGAAAAATTTTGAGATATTTGCAAAGTTGCTCTCCACAAAAGTAGTCATTTATATTCCCAATAGTGCCTACTTCCCTACACCCTCACAAATATTATTAATATTATTAATCATTTTTTTATTTTCAAAATGAAAAATGATCTCTTGCTTTTACTTTTTTTATTAGACACTCCTGAGGTTGAAGAATTTTTCCTATGTTTTATTTTCATATCCTCTTTTGTGAAATCTCTGGGCCTCTTGGTTTTTCATTTGACTTATTTTTAGAACTGCTCTCTGAATTAGAAACATTAAGCACTATATTATTTCAAATGCTTTTTTTGGTTTGTTATTTGCATTTCAACCATGTTTAAAGTGTTTTTGGCCATTCAGTTGGGTTTACATTGGACTTATGAATTATGAAGGGAATATGACTTAAAATATTTAGTTGTCTTATTTAAAAGATGTCTTCACATTTACTACAATCTTTAATGGTACTCAGTGTTTTCTATGAAATCTAATGTTTTCTTCATATAGGTTCTATAGATTTCTTGTTACTTATCTATTCCTAGGTATTTTATCTTCTTGGACGTTATTATAAAAAATGGAATTTTTATAATTAAATATGATGTTATTACATATACATGTAATTTTTATACGATATTAAACTTTCTTTTAAAAACTTAAGTTTTGTCAGGCATGGTGGCACATGCCTGTAATCTAGCTGTTTAGGAGGCTGAGTCAGGAGGATGGCAAGCTTGAGGCCAGGCTGGGCAACTTAGCAAGACCCTGTCTGAAAATAAAAAATAAAAAGGGCTAGAGATATAGGTCAGTGTTAGAGCACCCCTGGGCTCAATCTCTAGTACCAAACATACACAAACATAAACTGAAGTATAACAATCTAGTGCCCTATTTTTATGTACCTGCATATATCAAAACTCAGACTCACACACTTTCTCCACTGGAAGAAGTGAGTTGAGAACAACTGGGGTTAAATAGACTTTCCTTTCTGTCACTGCCCATTCACTCTTCTCTTACCTTGCCTCCTGGAGCCAAGTATTATTCCCTTTTCCCAAATACAGAATGCTAGACTGGGTAAACTAACAGATGCTGTAATTGTCAAAGAAATAAAAGCATCCAAAAAAAAAAAAAAGTGATGGCCTAATCACCAGGAGGAGGAAATTAGAACATTTTTAGAATTATTATTATTTTTTTGAGACAGGGTCTCATTCAGTTGACCAAGGTGGCCTCAAACTTGTAATCCTCCTGCCTCAGCCTCCCAAGTTGCTGAGATTACAGCGCACATTACTACGCCTGGCTTTCAACTTGTTATTCTTATTCTCCCCTGAATTATTCTAATTTTACAGTTTATTCTGTACTGTGTTTTGAATTATGTGTCTGGGTTAGGGGTGGGGCAACCATAATCTTTTCAGTGCTAGGGTTCCTGTCTAACAAAAAATACAGATATATCTGATTTTGTAGTGGTTTCAGAGCATTCCCTTAGATAGAAAGATCACATTCCTTTTTTTTTTTTTTTAAACCAATGATGAGCATTCAGGTAGGTTTTTTGTTGTTGTTGTTTGTTTGTTTTGCCTTACATCTTAGGGGTCCTGTTCTGATTCAGCTTTATATAACTGTAACTGAGACTAGGCACACAAAAAGCCTGAAGGTACTGAGCAAACAGCACAATTACAAAATATCCGTAGTCTTACAACTAGGGAAAGAGACCAGAGCTTTAAACAAGATTAAATTCAGAATGAATCTGCCAGCCTGTTGGACAAGACTCTGTCTAGTTCCTAGAATCCTTTCTTATTCAACTTGAATTCTCTTAGGAAAGAGCAATGCATCTTTAAGCTGTTGAGGACAAGTCCTCCTCTCACTACTACTCCTTAGGGCAAATGCTCTCCTGAGGCATTTTCCTCCATGAGTTTCATAATACTACATCCAACTCCAACTCCACCTATAAGATTGGAAAATTACAATCATATAGATGACAGAAAAAATATCTAATTTTTTTCCATTAAAAATATTTTCACAGGGCTTGGGGTTGTGGATCAGTGGTAGAGCACTTGCCTAACTATTCTCATCACCACATATAAATAAATAAATCATAAATAGCCATGAACAACTAAAAAAATTAAAAAATATATTTTTACAGGTAATAACACAGAGGAGTTCAGTATACCCCTTTCTCTGATTTTGCCTATATTTGAAAATTTTCAATAACAATGTAGTTTAAAAAGTATTGCTCTACCAACCAACAAACAAAAAGAATTCTAAGAAGTATAGGAAATCGAAGAGTTGCTTTAAATCTGGGATGCTTCTATTTATATTTGGGAACACAAAGCATTTAAAACAGACATTGGGGGGTTGGGGATATAGCTCAGTTGGTAGAGTGCTTGCCTAGTATGCAGAATTCCTTAGGTTCAATCCTCAGCACCACCAAAAAAATAAAAATAAAAAAAGACATTAGTCTGCAACAGCTCCTGGGCTGTAAATTAAAATAGCCCCAGGACTAGCCCTTCTGGACAGTGGAAAGTGTACAGTTGTTCACATATTACTAACTTGCAGTTCACAGCCATGTGTTTCTTGGGAGTATCCTGGGGTCCTGGTTTGTAGCTGTTCATTACACTACACACATTAAACTCCTGAAGTACACTAGAGCCCAAAAGAGAGATCAGGTCTGCCTACTTGATTGTTTCTGAACACAGTATGCAGTCAAGTGCTGGCTGTGATCTGAAGGTGTTTTGGGCTTGGCCATTGTGATCACAGACAGAGGCAGGAAGTCATACAAGTTGTACACTAGAAGGACTAGAGAAATGCTGCAGAGTTGAAAGAAGTTTCATTTTCACTTCTGTGCTGTAAAAACTTAGGTGGCAAGCGAATTTTTGCAGAATGGCCTTTGGCCTCTCAGGTAGGCATCTCAGGGGCAATAAATAAAATATGAAGCCTAGAAATCCTACATATAAAGTATCTCTGGACTAAAATGGTCAGAATTTATACTTATAAGTAATGTCTCATCATTACCAAACCCACCCTGCTCTCAACTCCACCACTGTGACTAGATGATGCTCACTTTCATGAGCAGTCTGAAATGGAAATATTTGGACTTGGTGATGGCTAGTTTCAAACCTCATAAATATGTAACTCTACTCTCTTTGCCTCTAGCCAACCAGCCTGACGGCACAAGTGGTAAACTGACATTGGGAATTTATGAGCTCTGCACATTAGTAATGCACTTTTCTTTTTGAATCGTTCTAGTCTGTAGCCTGAAGCAGATTATAATTATCATTCCTCTTGCCACACAAGTCTAAAGATCTACTTGTGGTTTAGGTAGCTACATTAATATGCTACAATGTTTTAGGAGTGTTGATAAATAAAAAACCATATGTGACAAATGAAAAACAGATGAATTTATGGTATTGCTACAATTTTTTAACTATGTAGCGAAGTGAAATTTAGTCCCAGTCACAGTATATCCAAAGAAAATATTTTCTGTCTTACTAAAGATGTTTTTCACTTTACCATCAAAACGATGATGATACTGTTCAGTTAGCTTGGAGAAGAGTATTCAGGCAGTCAGTGATCTATATTATGGATAAAGTCAGCTCTATACTAAGATAAATATGTGGTCTTAGCTGTTTGGAATGCATTTTCTTACATAAACAATGTGGCTGAGTTCTAAGGCTAGCCCATTCACCCATAGGATAACTGAAACTCTACACATTTGTAAAGAAAAAAAACTAGGAAACTCTTCAGCTGTAAGCACATAATTTAGCTATACTGAAGGATTTTATGGGAAATGTTGTTACCATTTACAAGATGGTTTTAAAAGAAAACATTTCCACACTTGAACAATTAGAGAAAAAGAAAAAATCTACTCTACTGCTTCCTATCTCTTATTCTTCAGTCTCTTGCTCCCAAACCTGTATAGAAAGAGAATGGAGTCTGAGTGTCCCTGAAAATATTAAAGAAGACAGGACCCAGTCTCATCCTTTCCTATAATACCTGTACCAGCCCCAGAGCTGGAATCCTTGTGTTGTTTCTATTTCAAGTTCTAAATAGTAAGTAAAAGAAAGTAAGTTTCTCTTTTTTTTAATATCTTTACTTTATTTCAGAAGGATATTTTTCTTTTTTTAATAACTTTGTTTTATTTATTTTTAATGTGGTGCTGAGGATGGAACTTAGTGCCTTACACGTGCTAGGCAAGCACCCTAGCTCCACCACTGAGCCACAACCCCTGCCCCCAGAAAGTTTTTAACCCCCCCCTTTTTTTGGGGGGGGTACTACAGATTGAAACCAAGGCCACTTAACCGCTGAGCAACATCTCTATCCTTTTTTATTTTTTATTTACAGACAAGGTCTTACTAAGTTGCTTAGGCCTTGCTTAGTTGCTGAGGCTAAGCTAGCCTCAAACTTGTGACTTTCCTGTCTCAGTCTCCTGATTCACTGGGATTACAAGTGTGCGCCAATACCAGGCAATAAGTCTATCTTGAAGTTTGAGCAACTCTACTTACCTAACACTTAGTTCCACAAAGAATACCTCAAGTCCCAGTATAGTCACCTGTTAGGAAATATGGTAGCTCTGAAAGACTAACGTCACTCTATCCAGAGTTCATCAGTATGGCTAAGGGGTCTAGATGTTAAGTGTTCATAACTCTGATGGATCCAGTGGAACTGGACTGTCTAGCTTCGACTCTTATTAGCTGCCTATTCTTAGGCAGGTTTAACTATTTCATGCCTCAGTTTCTTTATCTATTAAAAATGGGAAATTCCTTCCTTCCTTCCTTCCTTGCTCCCTCCTTCCCTCCCTCCCTTTCCTTCCTTCCTTCCTCCTTCCTTCTCTCTCTCTCTCTCTCTCTTTCCTAGCTGTCATGTCCTGAGTTGCTTTCCTTTGCTGTGCCCTTCTGTCATGATGTTCTACCTCACCTTGGGCCCAGAGCTAAGGAGACATCTGACCACCCATGGTTTCAGCCTGAACTTCTGAAACCATGAGTCAAGGTAAACTTTTCCTCCTCTAAAAGGGTGGAAAAAAAGGTTATAAAGACAACATTAGTTTTTATTAAGTGCTCACGAGTATAACACCTGGCACATTACAGTGAATATGTTGAACAATCACTCATTATCAAGTTGAATATCACAATGAATAAAAAAAGGACAAAAATTCTCTCTGCTTTTAAAAAACTATACCATTTTTTCTTCTGGTCTTCAGAATAGTGGATGTTATATAGGAACATGAAATTTAGCAAACAAATATAAATGCCCAGAAGAGTTTATGTCTATGAAATACGTGCACACACAGACATACACATTCACATAAATACATACTTATTCCTCACTCTAAAACCCAGATTTTAAAATTACAAGTACCCAGATACAGTAAGTTAGTTTATTTATGTTGTTTTACTAATAATATTCTAAAAGATAGTATTTAAGTCTGAGAATACCAAGTACAGGTGAGGATTTGGGGCAATGAGAACTCAAATACTACTGGAGAGTATCAACTGGCACAACCACTTTGTAAAACTATTTGTTAATATAAAGTCATTAATTCAATCTTTTACACATAATAGATATAAATAAAGGTGCATCAAAAGACACAACTAGGCGTGGTGGCACATGCCTGTAATCCCAGTGATTCAGGAGGCTAAGGCAGAAAAATCTCAGGTTTGAGGCCAGCCTCAGCAATTTAGCCAGTCCCTAAGCAACTTAGTAAGAACCGGTATCAAAAAAGGTCTGGAGATGTATCTTAGTGGTAAAAGTGCCCCTGGGTTTAATCCCCAGCACCCTCCCTTCCCCCTCAAAAAAATGACATAGAAAAGAGTGTCTGTAGCTGGATGTGGTAGAACTTGCCTGTAATCCCAGCTACTCAGGAGGCTGAGACTGAGGCTGAAAAATTACAAATTTCAGGCCAGGCCCACCAGCAATTTAGCAAGATCCTGTCTCAAAATTAAAAAAAAAAAAAAAAAAAAAGCAGGAGCAGGGGAGGCAATGTACCACTGTGGTAAAAGCATCCTAAATTCAATCCCCAGTCCAAAAAAAAAAAAAGAATGCCTATAATAGAAAAAAGTGGAAACAACCAAATATCCATCAATAATTGAATGGATGGATGGATTATGGTAAATCCCTAAAATGGAAGACCACCTAAAAATCAAAATGAGCTGAACGTGGTGGCACAAACCTGTAATCCCAGAGGCCTGGGAGGCTGAGGAAGGAGGATCACCAGTTCAAAGCAAGCTTCAGCAACTTAGTGAGACCCTAAGCAACTCAGCAAGACCCTGTCTCTAAATAAAATACAAAAAAGGGTTGGGGATATGGCTCAATGGTTAAGTGCCCCTGGGTTCAGTCCCTGGTACCACAAAAAAAAAAAAAAAAAAACAAGGATGAACTACAACAAGAGACAATTATATGGATATATTTTTTAAATTGTTCTCCTTAGGAATCTATAAACTATAAAGGAAAGCAAGGAAGAAAATACAAATAAAGTCAGGATAGTGGTTTCCTGGGGGATGGGAGAGATTTGGATTGGCATATGCAGAGGTGATCTGAAGTGCTGGCAATATTCTGATTTTTTAAAAAAACAAATACATTGTTACATCAGTATTTGCTTTATAATCACTCATTAAATTGTACAACTGTTTTACACATTTCTGTATATTATATTTCATAACAAAATGCTGGAAAGGAGGGAGGAAAATGCAGAAAGGTAGGAAGTAAGAAGGTTAGAACTAGAAAACAAAACAAACCTGGGAATAATCCATCAATCAGGTGTCTGTATATTATGATTTAAGAAATTTAAAATAATGATTAATAAGTTAAATTCAAGCAATTTTTTTAAACCAAGGAAAATAAGAAATCAGACATAATTCATAATTCTTACTATATGGCAAAAGCAATGATTTAATTGTCTACACTATATTTAATTGAGTAGGCTATGAGCAATTTTATATGCAAATTTTAAAAAATGATTTCTTAGAATTACTCTATTATTACAAACTAGTTAATAAATACCCTTTTTTTTCTTTTATTTGCATTTATTTTTTGCTGAATAAATACCCTTAATGGCCAGTAACTATATTCTTATTCCAGAGCTTCTTGATTTGCAATACTGGGATTGAAACCAGGGCCTCTGCAAGCTAGGCAAGCGCTCTACCACTGAACTACACTCCCAGCCCTTTTTATTTTTTGAGACAAGATCTTGCTAAATTGCCCAGGTTGTCCTTGAACTCTCAATCCTCTTGCCTTAGCCACCAGAGTAGTCGGATTATAGGTGAGCACCATGGCACTCGTGGCTCTCCAAGCTTTTTAATTGATATTTAATTGATATCCAGGACACCATACAGCTTGCTGAGGCAGAAAAAGCTATTAAATTTCTTAGGAGGTAAACGTATTCTTTAGAGAAATTTATAATAATACAGCTGACATACTTGTAGCAATTTACAAAGAAATCTCATACATGTCATTTAATTTGGTCCAAGAAGTTGTGTAAGGTAAAACTAGGAAGATATACTAGTACCTGTTTAACAGGCAAAAATCCCCTCCCAAAACCAAAAGTCCCTGAAAACCAAAAAAGTTGAGGCTCGAGGATGTTTAGAAATTTGTCTAAGATTGCAAAAGTTATAAATTGGGAAATCAGGGTTTCAAATATAAACCTATTTTCAAAAAACTTTTTATTATAGGAAATTTTAACCATACCCAAAAGTAGTCAGATTAGTGTCAAAAGGTCCCATGTAGGGCTGGGGTTGTGGCTCAGCAGTAGAGCGCTTGCCTAGCATGTGCAGGGCAGTGGGTTCGATCCTCAGCATCACATGAAAATAAAAAAATAAAGGTATTGTGCCCAACTACAACTAAAGTAAGTAAGTAAATAAATAAATATAAAAAAAAAAAAAGTCCTGGGTAGGGGTTGTGGCTCAGTGGTAGAGCACTCGCCTAGCACATGTGAGGCCCTGGGTTCGATCCTCAGCACCAAATAAAATAAATGTGTGTGTCCAATTACAACTAAAAAAATAAATATTAAAAAAAAGGTCCCATGTACCCAACATCCAGCTCCAAGATTCAAAATGGTCAATCTTGTTTCAGCTAAAATCATCTACCCTTTCTACTGAATTATTTTGAAGCCAATTCCAGTTATCACATAATCTCATTTATAAAAACATTTTTTAAATTTTTTTTTCTAGAGAGAGAGAGAGAGAGAGAGAGAGAGAGAATTTTTAACTTTTTTATTTATTTATTTTTTTTAGTTCTCGGCGGACATAACATCTTTGTTTGTATGTGGTGCTGAGGATCGAACCCAGACTGCACGCATGCCAGGCGAGTGCGCTACCGCTTGAGCCACATCCCCAGGCCCATAAAAACATTTTAATATATCAAAAACATAAGGATTCTTTTTAATTATTTAACAACATAATGCTACCATACCTAAAAAAAAATCAATAGTAACTGCTTAGTATCATCAAATCTTTTTTATTATTATTTTTTAGTTGTAGATGAATATAATAACACTTTTATTTATCATGTGGTGCTGAGGATGGAATCCAGTGCCCCACATGTGACAGGCAAATGCTCCACCACTGGGCCACAGCCACAGCCCTCATCAAATCTTTGATCAGTCTTTAGATGCTTCTTTTATCTTTTTTAACATTAAATAAAGTTTATTAATATATGATCCACATAAGGTCCCCTGTAATTGACATGTCTCATATACCAGTTTTAATAAATTCTTCTCTCCTCTTTTTTACTTCCTTATAATTTGTTAGGAAAATTTACTTATTTGTCCCTAGCACTTCTCACATTGTGAAATTCATTAGTTATATCTTTAATTTTCATCATGAAGTAAAAATATTAATCACACAGACTTAATAAATCACAAGTCTTCTCCATTCTTTTAGTCTCACACTTTCATTTTGGGGGTGGGATGGACTGGGAGATTAGAGGTAATAAGACAAGACTAATAATTTAAAGGAGAAAAAAAAAAAACAACTCCAAATGGATTTTTCTTTAAGAATGAAACCCAAAACCAAAAGAAAACAGGTAAAATTAGCTATTGAAATTATGGCCATGTGAATCAACCCTTGCTCCCAACATCTGGCAGCACTTAGCCCCCCCAGGGCATGCTTGGTGCCCTAGGGCAGTGTTACACATGTTTGACCAGCCCGGCAACAACAAAGGACACAGAGGCTATAAAAAGAGGCAGCAGGTAACCATCAGGCAGACCAAATGGCTGAGGCACTTTGACAAAACACACAATGAAGCAACTGGTTATTCCCATGGCTGAAAAGTCAATGATGGAGGGCTTTATTTTAGGATTCAAATTCCACAACATGCCTATTTAAGCCACTGGGTTACTTCCTTGTTTTAATCAGGTCCACAAATCCTCCCTTTTCTTTCACACATTCAGTGAAAAGCATCAGAGATGAGCTGTATAAAGCTACTTTGTATTCTTGCCAAGAACCCATCCAAGAATTCAACTAGACTGTTTTCTGGACTGCTCTCCCTGGCTGTGGAAAAAGCGAAGGAGCCAAATTATTTTGCAAACATTTTGATATTATGCTCAAAAAGAGACAGAAAGTATGCACAAATGGTATCTTCTATCTTAGTATATAATATCAATTTTATAACTCTGATGAGTATTATAGTTTTGTTTACTTTTGGTCAGGGGACTAAAGCCAAGAGGACTTTTACTACTGAGTACATCAGTCCTTTTTATTTTTATTTTGAAACAGGGTCCCACCAAGTTGTTGAAGCTATACTTGAACTTGCAATCTTTGTATCTTGGCCTCCCTAGTTGCTGGGATTACAGATGTTTGCTACTGCACCTGGCTAGTATTAGTAACATGGCTTCCATCCAATTGAACATTTCATAAGTATAATTAAGAAGTATGGGCTTTGCTTGCCTTTCCTATGGCCTAAAGTCCTCTTTTGGAGCCATAGGTCGGGAGTGGCTCCCTTTTCTTCCACTAAGAATCCCCACCCTTCCCTCTTTCTCTGGGGTCTTCACCAAGACTATTAAAAACATGCCCAACTCATTCCTTCTAATGCTACCTTTGCAAAACACAGGAGAAATCCCTCCTATTAAACTTAGATTTGATGGGGAAATTCCTTCAACCCAAAGAAATTCTAATAGTTGGAAATTTTAAAGTCTAAGCAGGCTGTAGGGGAGGTAGTCTGGGGCCAGTTGAACTTCCTATCATTTCATATTATATCACTTGTTAACCTGTTTTGTAAGTATGAAGCACTATGGGAAAAATCTATAACTCTTTAGTCTTCCCTACCAGCAAAATATTTCTAATTTATGAATTTCTGAAAATGATGAGCACTTAATACAAAATATTCCTAAATTGTTTTTAGTCTTCTCTCTTCAAAACAATTTCTTAAAACTATACAATAAGAATATGTTTTAAATGTCTGATACATACACAGAGATATATATGTGGGTGTATGTTTAATTGTAGAATTAAGACATCCTTTAACAAATGAATCACATACAATTAAATATTTGGAGAAGTTAAGTATATTTTCATTTTTAAGTATAAAAGAAAATTAAATGAAAGGCTTTCTTAAGAAACAGAATTATTTTCTGCTAATTGAGTTTGCTCTAGTGTCTCCAATTTAAGATAAAAGGCAGAAAGGTAATTGCTGACTGCATTACTATTGCTCATGACTTTATTACTAAACTAGAAGCATATCAAGAATTTTAATTTAGAAAGACACTTTCACATGCTGAAGCTGAGGCTAGGGTTAAAGGGGTGAAGAATGCAAACAGAAATTTGGGGAGGGAAATCCCTCCTGTAACATGGCAGCAATGTTGCGTCACACATTCTTGGACCCTCCCCTTACTTCATACCAGTTTTGGTTCATTTTCACTCCTGTAATATGATTTTCTAACTCAGACTTTAGTCAGGCGCGGTGGTGCACGCCTGTAATCCCAGCAGCTCAGGAGGCTGAGGCAGGAGGATCTTGAGTTCAAAGCCAACCTCAGCAATTTAGCAAGGCACTTAACAAATCAGCAAGACCCTGTCTCTAAATACAATATTAAAAAAGGGCTGGAGATATGGCTCAGTGGTTGAGCACCCCTGGATTCAATCCTTGGTACCAAAAACAAAACAAAAAACAAAAACCTCAAGACTTTAAAAAAATGAACTATGTCAGAATTCAAAAGACAGAGGCAGTTATTTTTGTGGGTTATAATTTTTTCATTCCCCTGCTATTTTAGAACACGATTGTTTGTGATATATGCTCATACTTTGGGGAGCTCTGAAACCAGAAAACATAGTATGTCTCTTCTTCACTGTAATATAGACAGTTTCTCCTAGTCACTCTTTGTTCAGATTTTATAAATGGCAAAGAACTAAAAGATGCTTTACTTTTTATTGTTCAAAAAATTTTAGGTCTATTTCCTCAAAATTTAAATATACTTTAAAAACAAATAAACAGGTACATTTGCAATTACTGGCAATAGTAAACTTCACTTTGAAAGGTGACACAGTCTCTGTGGAGTTTGATGATCTCCTAGCTTGTTATGGTTTTACCACCCACGCTTGTAAAATTTTACTCTTTTATTTTCCAACTTTGTTCAGGCTATGTTATATCTAGAAATGGTCTGTAAAGTTACTTCAACAATGAAAAAATGATTAAAATAACACATTAATCATGACAAACTTTGAGAAAATCAAGAATCAAGCTAAATACTTTGTGTGTGTGTGTGTGTGTGTGTGTGTGTGTGGTGCTGGGGATCAAACCCACGCTTGTGTGCATGCTAGGCAAGCACTCTACCACTGAGCTACACCCTTAGCACAGAATACATGTTTAATGTTCCTAAATTATTTAACTGAATTTTGTATCTATAATTGGCATGAAAAACAAGCTCTGTCCTTCCTTTTTCATTTCAAAGAAACTGACTAGAAGCCACAGCTTCAAATTTTTACATATCTCAATCTGTCATAAAGTTTCACAGCAAAACAAACTTAACTTTCCTTTAATAAGTTTTCCTTTCAGAGATACCCATATTATTTTTTAAATATTTATTTATTTATTTAATTGTCGCTAGACACAATATCTTATTTTATTTATTTATTTTTATGTGGTGCTGAAGATCGAACCCAGGGTCCCACATGTGCTAGGTGAGTGCTCTACCGGTGAGCCACAACCCCAGCCCAATACCCATATTATTAGTAAATGAAAAACAACAGCATACTAGTATACATGCACACATACATGCATGTACACAGTTTACACATGTGTAAGGGGACAAAGTTTAGGGTAGGATAATTACTAAGTTTTCTGCTTAGAACCATTCAGTATTTGTCAACTACCTTTTTATTTTAGATTATTTTTCAGTACTGGGGATTGAACCTAGGGGCACTCTACTATTGAGCTACATCCCCATCCCTTTTTACTTTTTATTTTGAGACAGGGTCTTGATAAGTTGCTGAGGGTCTTGATAAGTTGCCCAAGCTGGCCTTGATTTTGTGATCCTCTTGCCTCAGCCTCCTGAGTTGCTGGGATTACAGGTATGCACCACCATGCCCAGTTTCTAATTATGTTTTATTGGCTCTCCTATCAGAAAGCTGAAACTCCAGTACCTACCAATCAACCTGGCACTCTGAATCACTTGCCAAATCCTAGGGCTTGTCTCTCTCTTTAAGTCTCTTCAGCCTGGTAAAATTCTTATCACTTTGTACTTAAGGAATTTTCTTCCTTAAGTTTAACTTTTACATTTTGGACTTTATTTTCTCATCAAAAGAATTATCCACATGAGCAGACACAATACCAGGAATAAAAGCATAATTAATTCAATTGCTATCTGAAAAGCTGGGCATGAGAAAACTTCATGCAAACTTCTGTACAAATGACAACTGAAGACAAATTTAAAATGAAAAAAAGGTTTTTTTTGAAATTATAATGTGTGAAGGAAAAAACCCGTGTATATGGATAAAATCATATATAAAATCAAAGATGACACATATTTTTTTAACACACACATATACTGTGATGCTAACTCTAGACACAGAGATATATGGTTTTAATGTATTGGGTTGGGAATTTTCTAGTGTTGATCATCTACTTCAGTGTCTGACATGCAATTGGCAATTGATACATTTGTTGAACAAAGGAATGAGTCCATTCCTTCCTGGTTCCTGGAGTGATCTTGGCATATCCAACCTCATTCTTCTAGATAATTTTGCATTGTTCTGAAGGAAAAAACTGGGGTATGAAAACAAATGTGCTTCCTGCATAGTAATAATTCTCTATTCCTGACTCAGAAACCGTATGTTTGCTGTGAGAACAAAGTAAACAAAAATGAATATTAAAAACCCATCCCCTTGGGCTGAGGCTATGGCTCAGTGGTAGCACACTTGCCTGGCATGTGTGAGGCACTGAGTTTGATTCTCAGCACCATGTATAAATAAATAAAAAAAAGATCTATCAGCAACTAAAAAAAATTTTTTTTAAAAAGTAAATTAATATTTAACAAAAACCCATCCTCTTAAAAACAACAGCAGTACCAACAACAAAACTCATCCCTTTTCCTCAGGATAGGATTATGAGACAGAACAGATGGTCCTGGTTTACTTGTATTTATACCAGGTCAACCTGCCTGCAACTGTAATTCACTTTGTGTGTGTGTGTGTGTGCGCGTGCGTGTGTGTGTGTGTGTGTGTGTTGATGAGGATTGAAACCAGGGTCTTGTGGATGTGAGGCAAGCACTCTACCAACTGAGCTACATCCCTAGCCCTCAACTGTAATTTCACTGAGGGCTCAGACTTTCTGTTCCATCATGTGGTCATTTATTCATCTTAACATGTCTCAGAAACTGAAATACATGTTAGGGGCACTAGGACAAATTTCAAAGACTATTATACTATGAAACCAAACCTAGGATAAAAAAGCAAAATAGCCTTTCTGCTTTCTGTAGCAAACAGAATGTCTAAGTAGACAGGCAAGGTATGAAAGCCTTAAAAGCCGGACTTAAAAAAGGAAATGTCTATGATGAGAGGGAAAGGTTTACAAACAACTAGTTAAATACAGGATTTTCAGTCAGGTGCAGTGGTGCACAACTGTAATCCCAGCTACTCAGGCAGCTGAGGCAAGAGGGTCTCAAATTTGAGGCCAGCTTAGGCAACTTAGTGAGACCCTGTCTCAAAATAAAAAATACAAAAGGCTGGGAACATAGTTCAGTGGTAAAGCACCCCTGGGTTCAATCCCTAGTATCAATCCCCCTCAAAAAACCCAAAAAACTTCAGGATGGAAGTGATGGAATTCACAGGAGGTGGGGTAGGGAAGGTAAATGACACCTTGGGGATAAAATTAGCAAAATCTACACTCAGAAAATCTATAGAACAAATGGTCTCTTTAACAAATCACAAGGGATTTAAAGTTACAAATAAAAAAAGAGGGAGGAGAAACCTATAAATTAAAAGATGAAAGAGATACATCAATCTAATGCAATGTAATTCCAACAAATCTGTGGAAAAACAAAAGACAACCAAAGCAGTTGCACAGTCCATATGTGATACTAGGAAATTATTCTCAAATTTTGTAAGATTTAACAATGGTATATTTTAAAAAGAACACATATTTTAGTACTTTAGAGGTGCCTATTAAAATATTTACAGATGTAATTTTACATCTAACATTTCCTTCCACAAATCATCTGTGGAGGAGAGGTGCAGGAAGTGGATAAGTGTAAAGGTGAATAAAGATTATTAAAGTTAGGTGATGGGTCCACAAGAGGTTCATTAAACTATTCTCTCTATAAAGTATGTTTAAAATTTTCCATAACAAAAAGCCAAAAAAAAAAAAAAAAACCCACATGTCCACATGAGATTCTGTGTTACTAAATCAACTCTCAAAACACATCTACAGTAGCTGAGCACAGTGTATCTGTAATCCCAGCTACTTGGGAGGCTGAGATAGGAGGATCACTTGAGCCCAGGAGTTGGAAGCCAGCCCAGGCAACAAAGTGAGGCCCTGTCTAAAACTCCCCCCTCCCCTCCAAAAATACCCCCACATCTATGCTGCATCAGGTTATCCAATAATTTCATCAGTATCACTTTGGGTGCTTATGAAACTGTAGATTTCTTTGTGGAACAGTGGCACACACCTGTAATCCTAGTGACTCTGGAGGCTGATAGAGGAGAATCCCAAGTTAGAGGCCAACCTCAGCAATTTAGTGAGATCCTGTCTCAAAATTAAAAATAAAAAAAAAGTAAAAGTACTCCTAGGTCCAGTCGCTAGCACCAAAACAAACAAACAGAGCAGATCTCTGGGCTCTTCCTTAGACCTACAGATTCAGAAAACCCAGTTTGGAACTGGGTTCACTGTTTCAACACATTAATTTTACACATATTAAAATTTTCATACAAGTGATTATTACATACATTAAAGTTTGAGAATCAGTAGCTAAACATTTTGTGTTAGGTTTTATTTCTCACTTCCTAAGTGAGAGAGAGCTTGGCATTCTGATAAAAGTGGAGGTATTCATGGCCAAATTCCTGGGATTTGGCTGAAAACTGAAAGCCCATTTTCATTTGATAGAGTCTTAATATAAGGTATAGAGCAGAGGTACCTGCTTGCCTTTCGTGAAGATTATGTGTCAGGAAGCCAAGTCCTTCTTTGTGGTTAGGGTTCTGAAGGCCAATTTTTACCTACCCACAAAGGCCACTGGCTAGGCTATGTGGTTTGGGTTTCTCAGAGTTTTTGCTGGTAAAGACATCCTTGGTTTCCATGCTTCATAATGGTCCCATAGAAGGTAATTTGAGAAAGTATGAGGTGGCTACATTTTCATAGTTATCTGAGTGTCTACATTCACACCCCTTCCCTTTTTGGTATTAATCTAAGTAGTATGATTTTGAATTAAGAAGGATTAAAGTGGAAGTATGCAGGTCCTTAAATGAGCAAAAACCTGTATCTTCATTTTTTCCCCCAACATTTTATTATGAATAATTTCAAACACAAAAGTTGAAAAAAACTTTTACTACTTAGATTCTATAATTAGCATTTTACCATACTTGTTCTTTAGCACATTCCTCAACATTCTACTATCCATTTATCTCTTTTTTTTTTTCCCCCTAATGCATTTTGAAGTAAGTTTCAAAGCTCAAGATCTGGTTATACCCACTATACTTCAAAATGCATGTCAGTAAGTAGACTTCCATGTACATTTACAGGTTCCTGGGTTTTGGGGCGGGAGGTAAAATTTAAACACCATATATGTACAAATATTAAGTATATGTTGAGTACTGACAAATGCCCACCCCGGTGTAACCGAACACCAATCAAGAAACAGACTACTACCAACATTCCAGGAAGTTGTCTCTCCTTCCTTCTCGGCAAATCTTCACCTCATCTAGTACCTAGGGAAGTTGTAATCTGATGTTTCCACATCACCTGTTGAGGTCAGGGACTGAAATCAATGAAATGCTTCCCAAGTGGGATAACTTAGTCCAGAGAGATTCATTATTTTTCTGAGATCACATTAAATGAATAAGAACAAAAACTTTAGCCCCTGAACAGTTAGTTTAATGCTTTTCCCTTGATAATATACCAAATTTTTATTAGAAAACTTCTAAATTAAAATGAAATCAAATTCATGACTTCTGATTGTTTCCAAGCAAACAATTTTTCCATAACCACCTATCAAGGCAAATCTACAATAGCTAGTATAGAGGAAAATAATCATAAATGCATTAAAAAGAGACTAAAAATAATCCACATAGGAAATGCAATTACATTTAATTACATTGACTGCTAATACTCCCCCTGCAATCTTAAAAACAAGTGTTTAAAACATGTTCTATGAAAGGAAAAGCCCCTAGTATATTACAAAGAGAAAAAGCATACATTTGCTTAATATCTGAATTTTTATTATGACTCCAAAGCTAATAAAACACAGATTTCAAAAATTAATGATTCTATTTTATTGTCTACACATGCAATGGCAGTACGATTACCAAGGATATTCTTAGGATATCTGAAAACTACAAATAAACAGCATCTTTTTTCTTATTTGTTTAATAACTGCTGTCATTCTTTTCGTAAGCAGCAATCGCAAGATGTCAAACAATTCTGCCTTGACTATGGGTACTGATAGATGTCTCTGCTTGTTTTTATTAAAAACAACACAAAAAAAATGTTCCTTCCATTAATTACCAACCCTGGAGAAGTGGGGGCACCGCTGGGATGTTCACCAGCCTCTGGGCAAGCAGGGATGCAGCCAGAGAAAACCACAGAGCAAATGTGAATGCCGGAACACATTTTTCTTTACCTCCCTTGGGGATCCTGCAACTCAGAGTCTTAGATTCCCTTAAAGGGAAAAGCAGGGTATGCGTGGGGGCAGGGCGGGATCATGTTTATCAGTCACAACAGTTCATCTGGGCCAGGATCCAGGTAGTCTGCACGTCTAAATTTGATGAAATATAGGCGCCACCAGGTAACAGTAGTGGTCAGGGAGCTTACCAGAAACCTGTAACTCAAAACTAAAAAATGAAATTAAAAGACTACTTTAGCCAGGCAATTTCGTTCTTCAGGATGCAATAACTGCAAACTACAAAGCGCAAAGAACAGACAATGCTTTGTGTGTTTTACAGTTTCTTCTTCCTCATGTGACACAACATCTAGGCCAGAAAAACATACACAAATATTTTCAAACTTGCATTTCAATATGGAACTGTAATGTGTCAGTGGAACTTGCCTTCCTCTTCCTCCTTTCCTTTCTCCTCTCCACATTCTGCATGGGTTCAGCCAGTGGCAGGGAGGTGAGGCTGGAGAGGTCTTGGATGTATCCGGAGGGCAGGTACGAAGGGGCAATGGTGGAGGAGCAGACGCCTGACCCTGTCCTGTCAATAAACCTTAACCCCGACCTGCTGGGCCCCTGAGCTGCCTCTTCTCTGTCTAGCCTCTTCTCTAATTGCTCTAAAAATGACTCTTCATTTAAAAGTACCTTTGTGTAAACACCCCACAGGAACTGACAGTCATCAGAATTACCACACAGTTCTAGTTTTTAAGAAGTGCAAGAAAAATCTTTCATTATTACAGGACTTGGAAAAACAATTTTAACTGCTGTGCAAAACAATACTCATCACTCTTTTAGCTCACTCTGCAGGTGACGTTAATTTTGACTTTTAAGACTGTTTACAATGAAATGTTAAATCTTTTGATTAAGTTATTTGAGAGTAAAGATGGAAAAGTGATTTTTCCCACAGAAACATACTGTTTCTCTTCCTTCTAAGCACAAACCCCCAGAGGTAAAGCCAAAGTCCTGTGCTTCCTCATTCCATGCTGTGAGGATTCCCTATACATTCTAAAAGGACCTGTATCTTTTAACCTAAATGCAAAAATGCAAACAAAATATTAAAATGGGGAATCGAGGAGAGAAGTTTTAGAGTAAAGGTTTGCTGCTGTTGTTGCAGTACCGGGGATTAAACCCTAGGCCTCAAGCTTGCTAGGCAAGTACACTACCACTGAGTTATATCCCCAGCTACTGTTGTTTTTTTTAAATAAAAAAATAATTTAGTCTTCTAGACAAGAATAAAATGCTTTTTCCTGGTGTGTGGCTTCTTCTTTTCCTTTAAAAAAATAGTATTAAAAATTTATATCAACATAATTTACTTTTGACTCCTTGGAAGCAATTCCCTGAACCACTAAATTATTACTTTCCTATTGACATAATGGGAAAGCCATTTATTGTCAATTTTATAAAAGGAAACCAGACCTGAATTTTGTCAATCCTAAATTCTCTTCTGACTGGATGTAGATTAAATTCTGCCTTTTAAAGTATGAATTTTTGGGGGGGACGGGGTGCAGGTACTGGAGATTTAACCCAGTGGTGCTGTACCCCTGAGCTACATCCCTAGCTTTGTTTTGTTTTGTTTTTTGAGATGGAATCTCACTAAGTTGCTGAGGCTGGCCTTGAACTTGTGATTCTCCTGCCTCAGATTTCCAAGTCATTGGGATAACAGGTATGTACTCCTGCACCCATCTAAAGTATGACACATTTAAATGGCTCAAATTAATTATTATTACTATCTCTAAATTATTGCTAAATACCAACAAAGAAAAAGAAAGTCCCACTGCTTTCTATTTTCTCCATAGTACTGACCACTTTCTAAAATATTCAGTAACTTATTTTGTTGATTGTCTATGAATGTAAGCTCTTTTTTTGTGGCGGGGGCAGGGGGCGGGTGTACCGGGGATTGAACTCAGGGGCACTTACAACTGAGCCACTTACCACCCAGCCCTATTTTGTATTTTATTTAGAAACAAGGTCTCACTAATTTTCTAGGTGCCTCACTTTTGCTGAGTCTGGCTTTGAACTTGAGATCCCCCTGCCTCAGCCTTCTGAGCCACTGGGATTACAGAGATACACCACTGAAATGTAAGCTCTTTGGGGGTAGGATTTTTATCTGTATTGTTGTACTCCAAATGACTAGAAAGTGTCTAGCATATAGCAAATATTCAATTGCTTTAATGTTAATATGTAAAAAAGTAGACACATTAAGCAAACATTCTTACATGAAATAAAGGTATTTATCTTATTTCTACTTAACTACCTTAACCTACATTTCAGTATAATACAGTATTGTGGGTATGAAAGAAGACTACCTATGTCTTTTTTGTTTGTTTCAATAAATTACCCCAAAGCTTATTCTCCAGTCTCCAACACCAGTTAAATTATTAAATTGCAAAGAGGAAAAAATCTTATATTTCAGAGCAGAAGCAGGTCTTAGAAACCACTCAACCAAGGCCAGAGCCTTCAGAATTGTTGAAGAGGCTTGTTGAACACACAAATTCCCAGGGCCCACCCGACACCTACTAACTCAGATCTCTATGTTCAAGTAATTTGTAGTCTAGAAGGGAAAATATGATAAACCAATTAACTGATGGCTACTATATGGCACTAGGGCTATGATCGGGATGCTATTGGAATCAAGAGGTGGTAAATTATAAATCAAACGGTATTTGAGGTGAATTTTAAGGAATGAGTAGAAACATACTTCGAGAGGAAGTTTGTAGTGGTATATGCACTTCAGAGAATTTCATTGTAAAGTCTATGGGTACTGTGTCTTGAGGGAAGAAGGCCATCACAAGATTATAGATGGAGAATGAATGTCAAAAATGAAGGTGCTATGGTTTAGAAGTATCCCCCAACTGTCTATGTGTTAAAGGCTTGCTTGCCAGCCTGTGATGCTACTGAGAGATGGTGGAACCTTTAAGAGGTGGGGCCTAGTGGAAGGAAGTTAGGTTACTGGGCATGGGTTGGGGCTGACCCCTTTCCTGTCTTTTTGTGTTTCTGGCCACTATGAGGTGAGAAGCTTTGCTCCACCACACTCTCTTGCCATGATGTTCTGCCACAGCTTGTCCTAAAAGCAATGCAGCCACACAAGCATGGAATGAAACCTCTGCAACTGTAAGCCAAAATAAACCTTTTCTCCTTTTAAGTTGATTTATCTCAGATATTTGTTACAGCAATGGAAAGTTAACTAACACAGAAAGACTTTGTGTTCTACAATAGGGAATTGAAATTTTATATTAAAACTAGGGTAAACCGACTCCCTATCCCAGCTACTGGGTAGGCTGAGATGGGAGGATCACTTCAGCTCAGGAGTTGGAGATCAGCCTGGGCAACATAGGGAGAGCCTATCTCAAAACAAACAAAACAATGCGAAGACATTAAAGCATCTTGAACACAGAAAAGTGAATATATTTATTTATTTATTTTAAATATGTATTGTTTAGTTGTAGTTGGACACAATACCTTTATTTTATTTATTTAATTTTATGTGGTGCTGAGGATTGAACCCAGGGCCTCACACATGCTAGGCGACCACTCTACTACTGAGCCACAACCCCATTCCAAAAGTAAATATATTTAAATTTTAGAAATACCTGCGGAATGGATGGGCTTGGGCTAGTAACAGATTGGTGGCAGGGAGGTAAATGAAAAGGCTGCTGTAGCATGGAAGGTGAAAAGT
Organism: Marmota monax; assembly: GCF_021218885.2. Taxonomy (NCBI): domain Eukaryota; kingdom Metazoa; phylum Chordata; class Mammalia; order Rodentia; family Sciuridae; genus Marmota; species Marmota monax. The sequence continues at coordinate 6,945,494 of NW_026692781.1, read as the reverse complement.
GATGTAGGCCTATTGAGAAGTCATCCAGAAAGCAGAACCCACAATGGCTGTGTGCTAGGATGTTAGAAGGAGAAGTCTAGGAACTACCGACCTTCTCCTCCTACACTTCTGTCCTAAGACCTTGGGTGAATACTGTATTTATTAACCTAAACAGAAAAGACAAGGAGGGGCAGATTTTGAGGCAAAGATGATGAGCTCCATTTTGGAGCCACTGTCATGGCAGTGGTATGATTCATTAGAGTAGCATCGTTTGCATTACATGGGAATTCCTTTGAAGACATATTCTTCTAATGGAGTAGTCATCAGTTAATAAAGCCTCTAGGTGATTCTAATGCATACTACAGTTTAGAACCCCTCTGAGCAGTCATCAGCCAGGGAAAGGCATCTGAAGCCGTATGCTGCCAACTGAGACTTGCCTGTAAAAAGTATCTCTTAAATAAGCCTCTTATTTCATACAAAGAAAAAATTTCTAATTCAGAATGTAAACTATTTGTTGTATCTTAATTCAACAAGATTTTACTCAAATTTTACTCAGCTATAATTCATTTTTAGGGTTCTTAATAGTCTCATAAATATGTCAATAGCTATGAAATCAAGTTGATCACCTTTGCTATCTGAGGCATGAAGGTCCCTCCGATTTTCCAGATGCACATATTTCCTAATAATTCTTTTTAAACTTATCTTCTTTACCTTAATAAGCTTGTCTCTTTTTGTTGTTGTTTGTTTTGTTTTGGTGGTTCTGGGAATGTGGTTTCCAGGGCCTCATACATGCCTGGCAGGCTCTGCCGAGCACACTCCCAGCCCCTGCCTCCATTAAACAGACATTACTTTATGGCTCTCAATTCCATCTACTATCCTCAATCTTCTGTGCAATGGCATTTGCAACTACCCCAGAGGACTTACTCTTATTCAAGGATTTAAGACAATCCACAGGTTCTCTTCAATATTGGGAAAGAAGGAATTATTTGTGGCCAGGATCTCAATTCAATTTCTATTTTTTACATAACCAAACCAAATTTTCCTTAGTTTTCCAGACTCCCTTCTAATTACTACCTTGTCTTGTCTTGGGTTAATATTAAAAGGTTTTCCTTAAATCCAAGTAAAGGTGCTACTCTTGGCAAGATGACTAGATTTCATTCAATTAACAAAACAGTTACTTGGTTCTTACATGCTACAGAACTTTGTGTGTTTATGGTACAGGGAGGGAAGGAAAGACTCGTATATATACATCTCCTGCCTTAAATGACTTGATAATCCAGTAGCATGATAAGATAAGCAGTGAAAATTATTACAAATACTTAGAGCTTCTGGCTCAGAGTAAATGACAATGGAAGCAATGGTGGACTTGGCATCCTTGGCATCCAACCTCTTCCTAAGCTGTCTTCTGTACTGTAGAAACTGGATGGCTAAGAACTACATTTCCCAAACTCCCCATACATAAAGGTCTACATCTGAATTTGGCTCCATTAATTAGAAGCATTCATGGACGACTTGAAGGGAGAAGCCGAGAAGGGCTCATTCCTGTTATTTCTGCTATTCTTTTTTCTGCTAATGAGTAGTTGTGGAAATGTTAGGTTTTTCTGCAGCAGCACTCAGCTGTCCCATAATAGCTATGTGAGTATTGAGAAGCAATTGACGGTGGTGGCAGCATAGTTTCCCCTATAAGCCAGTTCTACCTGCTCCCTTGGTGGGCCAGTTCAGAGGATCTGTTCTAGAAGTTGTTTCCACAGGTTCTGCCTACAGGCTACTTCATAACAATCAGGAACAACCAATTCACGTCTGCTTGAAAAAGCTAGAATGACCAAGTCTCCTGTAAACTGAGCCCCAATGGTGTGATTCCAATATTACAGGAAGGCAGTAAGGGATGAAGGAAGGTAGGCAGACAGGCATGACCAAAATGATAACGTTAGACCAAAAAACATTCTATAAGGACAATGGTGCCTGAAATAGTCCTTGCTATAAAAATAGAATTTTGACATAAATAAGGGAACAGTATTCCAGACCAGAAGGTAAAGAAGTATGAGCAAAGCTGCAGTAGTTATGAAAGCCCACACTGTACCAAGCATTGATTGTCCTAGTTTTGCTTAAGTACTGAGTATACTTATTTGGAATGGTAAGTTTTGACCATATTTTCTATCAGAGATGGTAAGACCCTGAGAACTATTCAACAAATTGAATACTTTTCACTGGGCAAAGGAAAAAGATTGAAAATTAGATGAGGGTTACCCCCACAAAATAAATTATAAATCAGAGATAAAATGAAACAAAATGTGACATATACAAGGGCAATATTTCTAGTTGAGAAGTACCAAAATTCATTTCAGAAGTCAAATAAGATGGTGAACCAAATATGCATCTACCATTTACTGCCTCTCTTATATTTATTTATATATTTTATTCTATTTTTTTAAGTGCTTTACCACTAAGCCACACCCCCAGCCCTGCCTCTCTTACAAATTAAGTCATGAACTTAAAAGATAAGAGAGAACAGGAAAGAAAACAGGTTAAAAAAAATCAGGAAATATAGAGAATAATATTGACCAAATTATATTGTTATATTGTATGCGTGTATGAATATGTAACAATGAATCCCACTATTATGTATAATTATGATTCACCAATTAAAAATATGGGGAAAATCAGGAACTGAAAACAGATGAAAGGAGGTAAATGATTTGACAGAACCAAGAAAACAGAATTCTGTTCACACAGTGGAGAGACACAAGAATTCCCAGGTGTCAACAAGAGGCACCAGGATTTCTAGATAAAAAGATGAAGTGGAACTAAAAGTGGATAGAAATCTGTTAAAGACACAGATGAGTCCCCAGATCTCATATTCTACCATGTGGAATGACTGTCCCTCTACCATTTTGGCAAAAGACTAGAGAATTATTCTCAGGAGAGAGAAAAACAGAGATCCCTGACTAGAGAACACCAGGAAAAGTTAAGTGTGGGTCACTATGGGATTAAGTGAAAACTGTAGACTTAGGTGCTAAGACACACCCCCACCTGCTAGCCCTCTCACTTAGTTTCCAGAACATTGGCAGCCAGCCTTCATCTTTCAGGTGAATTTCAGCAGTTTTTCTATTAAAGCCCTTTTTCTGTTCCAAGATCCAATGCAGAATTCCACAGTGAAATTGGTTATAAAGTCCTCTTAGTCTTCCATAATCATGTGACAGTTCCTCGGGCTTGACTTTCATGAGTCCACTCAGATTTTTAAATTGCTCACTCTGACAGAGAGCAGACAATGACAGATTCCCAAATATTTAAGAGCCACTAATACAAAATACCAAACAAGACAAAAAAGAAAAAGCTCAGAAGAAACAGACTATATAGAGAAGAAAATTCCTAGAAAATTATTTATAATATACTCAAGAGAGATTTTGCAACCACAAAACAAGAACAGTATACGCATTTTAATAAAAACTTTCAGGGAACAAGACAGACTCTTGTGGCTTAAAATATGGTAAAAGAAATTAAAACCTCAAATGAAGGGGTGATGCATAAATTTGAACTCTCCTAGAAAGTAGAGAAAAAGACCAAATCCAGAGGGGAAGTGGGCATTAAATGAACCACACATAATGAACATATGATTTTAAAATATGATATGTGTTATGAAGGAGAATCAGACCACATAAGAGAAAATATTTGGGATGTCTCCTTGGAGTACTGAGGGTCAGGAGGAAATGTTCATTTCTTTTTTCTTTTCTTTTCTTCTTCTTTTTTTTTTTTTTTTTTGTTGTTGTTGTTTGTTTGTTATCAGGAACTGAACCAGGGATGCTTGGCCACTAAGCTACGTCATCAGCCCTTTTTTATTTTTTTTTTTTATTATGAGACAGGGTCTCACTAAATTGTTTAGGGCTACTAAATTGCTGACTTTCAATCCTCCTGCCTCAACTGCTGGGATTATAGGTGTGTGCCACCACGCATGGCAGGAAATTGTTCTGATAAAGTGACAATGAAGTTAAGACCTCAGGAACAAGCAGGAATTAAGCAGATGTCCAAGCTGGGGAACAGCATATGCAAAGATCCCTAGGAGGAAAGAGTATAGAGAAAGAGTCCTGAAAAGAAGTCAGGAGATAGGAATTGGAGGGACTGGAGAGTTGTGGGTAGTGAGATCAGTGGGCCTTGAAGGTCAGGGTTTTCATGGTGAGTACAATGAGAAGCCAATAAAAGATTTTAAGGGGGAGCAAAATGTCCTAATATATCTTGTTTGTGGGGAGGGTGCTGAACTCAGGGCCTTGTGCTAGCCAAGTGCTTTACCACTGAACTCTATTCCCAGTCCTTTTTAATTTTGAGACAGGATCTCACTAAGTGGCCCATGCTGGCCTTTAACTTGTGATCTTCCTGTGTCAGCCTCTTGAGTGGCTGGGATTACAGGTGTGCGCCACTGTGGCCCAATGTACTTTTTAAAGGGCCACTTGAGTGCAATATGAGTGAGCTGGAAATAGTTATTGGGGCTGGGGTTGTAACTCAGTGGCAGAGCGCTTGCCTAGCATGTGTGAGGCACTGGGTTCGATCCTCAGCATCACATAAAAATAAATAAAATAAAATAAAATAAAGGTATTGTGTCCATTTACAACTACAAATATTAAAAAATAAATGAATAAGAATTTCTTGGGGCTGAGGTTGTGGCTCAGTGGTACAGCACTTGCCTAGCATGTGTGAGGCACTGGGTTTGATTCTCAGCACCACATATTAATAAATAAAATAAAGGCCCATCAACAACTAAAAAATATTTTTAAAAAAAGAATTTCTTAAAAAATTGTTGGAGGAAGTAATTATATATATAATGAATGTATAACACTTCTCATCTTATGGATATTTCATAATTTACTTAATCATTCCTCTATTTCTCTGGACATGTGAGTTATTTCCAGTTGTCTGCAACCTGGTAATAAAGATCCTTGAGCCTAAATGTTTGCCAGCATCTGATTATTTTTCAAATAGAAATGGAAATAAATAGGTGAGCTATGGGTGGAGGTATATAGTGCAGTGGTAGGGTGCTTGCCTAACATATAGGATGCCTTGAGCTCAGTCCCCAGCACTACAAATAATAACAACAACAATCATAAATTGTTGGAAATTTGGTAGTCATTTTTTAAAATTGTTTTTAACTTTGATCATTAAATATGAAAAATATACTTTGCAAAAATAGATATCTTCTCATTTATTTAAGTAAATGATATGAACAGAAAAATATCTACCTTAAAAAGTTGAAAAACTGTGTGCCCATATTATACCATTTAAAATATGTGTGGCATATTTTTGATGACCTATAGTGACAATAAACAACACTATCAAACTTCTTGATTGGGACAGACCATATTTAAAACAATCAATATGCCAGCAAATAAGCTGAGCTTCAGAATCAAATGTTATACATTTGGGATATCATAAAATAAATCCCAGTGTAATATAATATGCTAAATACACATCTATTTGTGGCTTAACTTTTTAGAATTTATTTATTTATTTATATTTTGTGGTGCTAGGGATCAATCCCAGTGTTTCAGGCATGCTGGGCAAGTACTTTTACCACTGAGTTATACCCCCAGCCTTGTGGTTTACCTTTTAGTAATTTTTTGTTGTTGTTGTAAATATATTTGCAAATCAGAAAAAAATACTGTCAGACCATTTCTCCTCGTTGGGTACGTAGTCAGTTATGCCAGGAAGAGCAGTTGCTTTGCTCTCTCCACAGTTCTCTCTCATTATCACACATGTGGCCTCTTTCCCATGCAATTTGCCTCTTTTGTTCCTCATCTCCCTGACTAGCATCACCACACACAAGCTCCTTCACCTCTTTACTTCCTTCCCCCTCACATCCTATCTCCTTGAGGTTTTTGCCTTTGTTGTTGTTGTTTTATGTTTTACTTTTGTTTTGTTTTGTGCTGGGGACTAAACTTAGGGGAGCTTTACCACTGAGCTACATCTGTAGCCTTTTTCATTTTTCTTTAGAGACAGGGTCTAAGTTGTTGGGGTTGGCCTAGAACTTGTGATCCTCTTGCCTTAGTCTCTGGAGTCAGTGGGATTACAGGCATGCGCCAATGTACCCAACACACATCCATTCTCCTTGTCATAACTCCTTATCCTCAAGTTCTTACATATTTTTTTCTTCTCTTTGAATGATGTGATCCTTTCTGTCTGCCTCTCCTGCACTTTCATCTTCCCTCAGAGTCCTGAGATCTATCATCTCATATTCTCCAACTCCTGTTCCAGGTCCTAATTCGGGGAAGGACTGTTGATCAGGAAATCTGTCAAGGTGGCTGAGGGCACAATTGAGACAGATGCATAGATGCTGGACATGAGGAGACCAGGTGGCCAGCCCAGGTTTCCCAGGCCTCTGTGGCAGGAGGGGGTGGGCCTAAACTAAAGGATAGGTCAGCAGAGCAGCAGCCAGAGGCTGAGTCCTGCTGCTCTGACAGCCGGAGCATGCACACAGGCCACCCGGAAATGCTCTGTGGCCTGGATGGGCTCTGAGAGTTGCCAGTTGGACATACTGACCTAGACAACCAATTAGGGCATGTTCAAGGTCTGCTGCACTGAACATACAGTCTTTTAAACAAGGCTAAATCCCCTGTAACTGATTTTTCTCCTCCTAAATTTTCCTGATTTACAGTTGCAGTAAGAATTGGAAGACAAATCAGACAAGGGTACTGAAAATATGACACACACTGAATATTTGCCTTAATGTTCTTTTATGTACTTTTGGAAATGAACCAGGTATTTAGTGAACACGGAGGGATCTAGTAGGTATGCTTGATGAGAATCTGTAGTGGGAAGGAATTTAAGATCAAGGTCAGGAATGATTAATATGCATTCAGGAAGTCATCAACATTTAAGCAAAAGCAATATGAATCTCATTAAATCTTCAATAGCTTCCTATTGCCTGAAGGAACTGGTGGTATTATAATGATTAAAGCAATAACATTAAAGTAGAAAACAGCATTAGAAAATTAATCTGACCCTTATAAAAGAAGCTACCACAGAATACTAACCACCCAAGCCAAGTTTTTAAGACTCCTTGGCAGCTGTTCTCCTTGTCCCCCAAGTTAGAAGGCTCCACTGAAAAGTGACTGGTGATAGATATATTCGAGGGTTTTCTTTTTCTTTTTTTAGCCTAGTTAACTGGTAATCCTCCGCTCTCTTCATCTGTGATAAAGCCATCCTACTGCTATCTCGCCGTCTGTCCTGCCTCCTGCTCTCTGGCCCCGCACAGCCTTCTCTGACTGTGTCGCTTACTCAATTCTCTGAAGCGCCCCTGTGCTCCGCAGTGCCCTGAACAGCTGCTATGCATAGAGCATAAAGTAGGGGGGCACTGGTGGAAGATGACAGAGAGGAGTTGTCTTCTGAACTATCAGTTCTTGGAGGGGCCGGTATTCTGCAGCATCATCTGGTTTGCAGAGAACACAGCCAGGGTGTTCTTTTTACTGCTGACCTATTTTTGCTTGATCTTAGGAAAATCCTAATCTTAATGATTACAGAGACAGGGTGTGTGAAGGCACAAATACAGAATTATCACAGGCTAATTGAAGGAAAAACAATGGTGTGATACACAGATTACATGTGAGAGGTAAAAGAGATAAAGTTAATTTCCCTAAAATAACATTTCAGTAATTAATCAATTTTCTTTTGTGAATAAGGCAGAATTTTTCAAAAAATCATAGTCACATTACTAGTAGCCCTTCTTAGGGGGGAAGATACTTTAGAAATGCCTACTCTTGGGGCTGGGGTTGTGGCTCAGTGGTAGGGCACTTGCCTAGCACGTGTGAGGCACTGGGTTCGAGCCTCAGCACCACATGAAAATAAATAAATAAAAATAAAGATACTGTGTCTATCTACAACTAAAAAGAAAAAAAAAAGAAATGCCTACTCTTTCTAAATGATGGGACATGGGTGACAGTCACTGTCTTAATACATTTCTATAACATCTTAATACTGCTATTTTGTGTCATGCCCTGTGCCAAGTAATGCTGTACCAGCCAGCTGCTAAGACCAATCCCAGCCTCCTGGAATTCATACCCTGGTCCAGTCCTCTGCCCCACTGTACTATGTGATCAATAGCATATGATAGAAGTGATAAGAAGTCACTTCTGAAGTTCAGTTAGAGAATATTGTGGCTTCTATTGTAGCCACTCTGGTTCTCTCTCTCTTGGATCACTAGTTCCAAGTTAGAAGTCCTATGAGAGGGACTATGGGCAAGAAACTGGTCTCCAGCCAACAGCTCAATGCAATGTCATGAGAGCCCTGGGCCACAGGCATCAGTTAAGCCACTCCCAGATTCCTGGCCCCCAGAAACTGACACAATGTTCATCATTTTGGGGTAATAGTTGCACAGTGATAGATAATTAATACAGCTCTACATACATTATTTCTTTTAATCCTGTTAGTAGCTACTCTCTCATCCCTATTTTACAAATAAAGAAACTGAAGCTTAGAGAGATTAGCTAATGAGTCCACGGTTCCACAACTAGTAAACTGCAGTATCATGATTCAGACCCCAGCAGACTTGAGAACCCACATTCTTAGTCACTGTTTATAGCCTTCTGCCTATTAATTTTTAAATATATGGCTAGGGAGCAAAACCAGGGCCTTATGTAGGGTAGGCAAGTCCTTCACCACAGAGCCACACCCCCAGCCTCTCAGATTACTTTTTATAATCAGAAAATATATTTAAAAATACTTTCATCCCCAGAAAAAGAAATTCCCATTTTTCCTTTGTTCCTGTCTCAGAGGAGCCCCTCCCAATCTTAGGAATCCCCCTTCTCCTGTTTCTTCCATCTTTTTTAGGTCTGCTCTCTCCTGATCACCAGGGTTTCCAGTGGCCCTGCTTCCTTACCAGTTTTTTTTTTCCCTTCTCTTGCTTCTAAATATATCTAGGGCCTCCATTTCAAAAATACAACATATGTCCAAACAAAAATTTACTTATTTACTTATTTATTTTTAATATTTATTTTTTAGTTTTCGGCGGACACAACATCTTTGTTTGTATGTGGTGCTGAGGATCGAACCCAGGCCGCACGCATGCCAGGCGGGCACGCTACCACTTGAGCCACATCCCCAGCCCATAAACAAAAATTTATATGTAAATGTTTGTAGCAGTATTATTTGTAAGAGCACTTGCTCACTCTCTCTATATATGTATGTATATATATATTATGTGTGTATATGTATATACATATCATGTGTGTACATACATATGTACATACATATATATACACACAAATATTAGTATAAATGAATAAAATTACTGATTAATACAAATAGTGATGATCCTTAAGAACATTATGCTAAGTGAAAGAGGACAGTCACAAAAGGCCACAGATTGTATGTAAATTTCATTTATATGAAATGTTCAAAAAGGCAAATCCACAGAGACAGAAAGAAGGTTAGTGGTTGCTTAGGACTGGAGGTATCAGGACAATTAAAGAGTGACTATTAATGTAAACAGGTTTCTTATCAGGGTGATGAAAATGTAAAATTGATTATGGGGATGGCTGCACAACTCTATATACTAAATATACTAAGTATACTCTATATACTGAATATACTAAAAACCACTGATTTATACACTTTAAATAGATTTGAATTATATATCTAAGAATTATATCTCTAGGAAGTTTTCTTTTTTAAAGGAAACAAAACAAACTCAAACAAACAACAAAACAAAACAAAACCTCCCCATTTCTTTACAATCAACTACAAGTGCCTTCTGCTAATTTTCATCTCAGGTCACTGTAGTCTTCTAGTGGCCAAATTCACTACCTTCATTTAATCACCTCAAAACTTCTTTTTGAGAAATCTTTTCCTGACTAATCTCTCCATTTCTAGAAACTCCTTTCTTCCTGCCTTGATGGCTTCTCTGCTTCCTCAGGTCCCCTTTCTAGCAAGCCACATGTCCTGATGATCTCTGCTTTGTCCCACTTCTCTGGCATCCACTCTCCCTTTCTACTGTAGTCACTACACTGGTTCAGGACCTTATCATTTGGTTTCTGCCACTATCTCCTTTTTTTTTTTTTTTTAAGTACTTACTTTTTAGTTTTAGGTGGACACAATATCTCTATTTTATTTTTACATAGTGCTGAGAATCGAACCCAGTGCCTCATGCATGCTAGGCGAGGGCGCTACCACTTGAGCCACATCCCCAGCACCCTCTGCCACTATCTTCTAACAATCTGTCATGGCTTTTTTTCTCAAATGTATTCAGAACACAGCAGGAATAGATTAAAATGGAAACACCAACACAATTTTTAAAAATCTCAGTGCTCTCCTCTGCCTTTAAGATAAAACACTAAACTGGTCTTCAGGGTTCTCTATGACTTGATCCTAATTAAGCCTCATCTCCTAGAAATCCCTCACACAAGCTCTCAGCTCCAGCCATATCCTCCACTCCAGAACCCTCTAAATATGTGACTTTCTGTATCCACATGGTTAGCTTACCATGGCCCTGCTTTATTCCCTTGGAACATTCTCCTCAGTCCCCCTGCTGACCACCTTACTCATCCTTCAAGACCTAGTTCAATTCTCATTTCTTCTGTGAATTGACCACTCAAGCCTCAAATTCTCTCTCCTTCCTCTTATTCTCAAAGCAACATTATACTGTTCTGCATTGTTACATGTATAAAGCTTATTTCTTCAATTAACTAAAAACTGTTACAGCAGTTCAAAAGTTACTTGCATTCTCACTATACCTGTTCTTTGGTCTTGCTAGGAGTTCTCACCTTTGGACAATTCATGTTTTCTCCAAACTATCAGACTCTTCTCTTTTTCTTTTTCCAAGTTATTCATTTTAATAATGGGTACAGATACAACAAATAGATGATTCTCTATTCTTATATGAAACTTCTAGCCTAGGCTAGACTTTGTGATTCAATAGTTCAATCCTCTTCTTGTCAAAGACCTGCCTTTCTTACTTCCTATTCTTCTAGAGCTTCCACCTGAAAAATTCCAGTCAATCCAGCTCTTCTATCTCAACTATTTTACATACACAGGGTGATACACATTTGGAAAAAATCAGTGTTAATGAATGGGACCACTACAAATTATACTGTAATTTCAGCTGGGTCTCAATTCTGTAGGGTAATTCTACTTATCCTTTATTAGTTTCTAATCCCCTACTTCATCGTTTCATCTATCATCTCTGGGAAAATGTACAGAAAAAAATAGAGTCATCGGGGACAAGGGTCTTCTTCAATTTTTTGTCCCCTCTCCCACCTGAAAAACTATTTGCATGGGGAGAACAGGAGTCTGCCTATCTTCTTCCCTTCTCACACACATGACTCAGTTGCCCACTTAGGTGGCCCCCAAATCCTGTATGTCTAATGCTCAAAATAGCTACTTCAACATCCCCTCTGGCTACTTCCTAGCTATCACTGGGCCTGCCAGCCATGTTTATCCAACAAGATCCCAGGCTACTGGAATTCTCACGCCTCTCTCTACCTTTGGATAAGAGGCTGTCTCTTGACATCTTCACTTGACCAAATTCCTCCTTGCATTGAAGGGCTCAGACTGGAGCCAGTTGCCACCCACTCTCTGAAGCCGACTCCTCTATCTCTATTGGATGATCCCATTGCACTGTTTGCTTATGTCTTAATCTTACTCTGTTGCAATAACAGATACATGGCTGATCTCCCTCAAGCACTGTGAATTCATGGAAGACAAGAACCATGTATTCCAGGTCCAGGACAATGTTAACAGCACATCCCTCACTACCTAGATTCCTTTTGTGTTTTTACAACACTTGGGCCAAATCCTTTCTCTCTTTCCATTAATTTGTGTATTACTGCTTTGTGATGAAAGAATATAGTTTACAATTTTTTTTTGGTAGGTACTAGGGATTGAACCTAGGGGTGCTTAACTACTAAGCCACATCTCCAGCCCTTTTTTTATATTTTATTTTGAGACAAAGTCTCACTAAATTGCACAGGGCCTTGCTAAACTCCTGAGGCTGGCTTTAATCTCAAGATCCTCCTGCCTCAGCTTTCCGAGCCACTGGGATTACAGGCATGCACCAACATGTCTGGCAGATTACCATTTTTTTCTAGAACGATTAGGCTTCTAGTGAAGTTTTGTCCTATTTCATGTATTTTGTAAAAAAATAAACAAAAAGACAAAAAAGAAACTTTAATCCAAAGTATCACATTTAGTATTAAATCAATCTTATTAATTATAACATTTTTTTCTTTTTCATTTATTTATTTATTTGTAATATTGGACATTGAACCCAGCAACACTCAACTGGTTCCTTTCTTTTATTTTTCTTTTTGGTACTGTGGACTGAAGCCAAAGTTGCTCTACCACTGAGTCATGTCCCTGGCCCCCCCCCCCTTTTTTTTTTTAATTTTGAGACAGTCTCCTAAATTGCTGAGGCTGGCCTTGAATTTGCAATCCTCTGGCCTCAACCTCCTGAGTCAATGGGAATAACAGTGTGTACAACCACACCCAGCTAATTATAACAGTGTGAGCTTCAATAACTTTATTATGTCTACTTTAGAGGTGTGTTAAAGTTTCCCACTATGATTGTGATTTATTCATTATTCCTTTTATTTCTAACAGCTCTGGCTTTATGTATTTCAACACATTATTTGACTCATTATCAACTTTACTGTATCACCATTAACTAGTCATTTTTCACTCATTCAAAAAATTTACCGAGTTTGATGTATCAGGTATATTCTAGGTGCTTAACATAAATTGGGGAACAAAAGAAATAAAAATTCCTTGTGTAGAACTTATAATGGTGGAGACTAGCAATAAACAATAAACATGACAAATAAGTAAATCATATTGTGTATTAAAAAGTTTTAAGTGCTATAAGGAGGATCTTATAGAACATCATAAAGGAATTTAGCTTTTACTTTGAGGGAAATAGATTTCAAGCAAAAGAATAACCTCACTTACATTTTTTTATATATATTTTTTAAAGAGGTTTTTTTTTTTCTTTTTTAAATATTTATTTCTTAGTTTTTGGCAGATACAAGATCTTTGTTTGTATGTGGTGCTGAGGATCGAACCTGGGCCGCATGCATGCCAGGCGAGCGCGCTACCGCTTGAGCCACATCCCCAGCCCCTCACTTACATTTTTAAAAGATCAGTCAGGCTGCTATGTTTAGAACTGAGTTATAGAAGACAATGATAGAAGCTGGGAGACCAGTAATAAGTCATTGCAATAATCCAGATTAGATATAATATTAGTTCAAATCAGGTAGTAAACAATGGGGATAAGGGGAAAAAAAAAGTTTGGTTCTGGGTATATATTTTTTTTTTAATTTTTTTTTTTTTAGTTGTAGGTGAACACAATATCTTTATTTTATTTATTTATATGTGGTGCTGAGAATTGAACCCAGCACCTCACATGTGCTAGGCAAGCACTCTATGCCACAGCCACAGCCCCTCTGGATATATCATAAAGGTATATCCAATAGGACTTTTTAAAGGAACTGAGGGTGATTTAAAGGTTTATGGTCTAAGAAGCTGACAGAACAAAATTAATGTTTAAAAACCATTAGATTGTACAACTGTAATTGGGTGAATTGTATTATATGTGGATTCTATCTTAATAAAGCTGTTTTTAAAAGATTACCATCAACTAAAGTAGGGAAGTATGAGTGGAGCAAATTTGGGAAAAGAGTCAGAAATCCAGTTTTGGAGTTCTGGACATGTTGGTTCTGAAATACCTATTTATTAAGACATCTGAGTGAAAAGGTAGGCAGTTGGATGTGTGAGTCTGAAATATAGAAGTAAGAACTCAGTTGGGAACATAAATAGATTGATGGATATTGTTTAGGGTCATGGGAGTAATAAGATCATTAAGGTGGTATTAAGTCTAGATATAGAAAAAGTCAATGAACAACTTCTTAGAATTTAATCTAATGTCTATTCTGTCTAATAAGAACATTGCTATGTTGTTTTTCTCAATGGATGCTTCTCTGCGGGAAAATTTGGCCCTGGGTTAACTTTCTAGCTCAGTTCCTCTGGAAACCTGGTAAAAAGGTGACATGTCACCTATAATACAAAGCAGTATCAACTTATGAGAAAAATAACTCCTGACTTTAGCTGGATGCAGTGGCACATACCTGTAACCCAGAAACTCAGCAGGAGGATGATAAATTCAAAGCCAGCCTCAGCAACTTAGCAAGGCCCTGTCTCAAAATAAAAAATAAGAATTGGGGTTGTGGCTCAGTAGTAGAGCGCTCAACTGGCATATGTAAGGCACTGGGTTTGATCCCCAATGCCAATTAAAGGGAAATAGAAGTATGTGTCCACCTATAACTAAAAAATATACATATATTAAAAAATAAATAAGCTGGGTGCAGTGGTGCACACCTATAATCCCAGTAGTTTGGGAGGCTGAGACAGGAAGATCACGAGTTCAGTGCCAGCCTTAGCAAAAGCAAGATGCTAAGCAACTCAGTGAGACCCTGTCTCTAAATAAAATACAAAATAGGGCTGGGGATGTGGCTTAGTGGCCAAGTGCTCCTGAGTTCAATCCCTGGTACACCCCCCCAAAAAAAATTAAAAATAAATAAATAAATAAAAGGGCTGGGGATGTAGCTTAGTGGTTAAGCACCCCTGGGTTCAATCCCTGGTACCAAAAAGGGAGGGGAAAACACACACACACACACACTCCTGACTTTTCATCTAGTCTATGTATAAATGATTAATACCTGTTAAGAAGCCATACTTCACCTTAGGTGGTAACCCCAAGTTTTGGGCCCACAGGTATTCCCTAAAAGTGCTTCTGTAGGTTTTCCACTGGAAAAAAAAAATAGTTGCAGCTGGCTATAGATAAATGTATTGTTCCAGTCACTGCTGCTGCATAAAAACAATCCCAAAATTTATCAGCATTTAAAAAAAAAAATACTTTTTTAGTATGCTTGTGAACTACAAGGGTCAGGGATTCATAAATCAATGTCTGAGGCTGTCTGATGTCCCAGGCCTTCCATTAAGAAGACTTGAAGACTGGGGGTGACTCAATGGCTAGGAGCTGGAACCCTCTTCACTCACATGTCTGGTGCCTGGAAAGGGACGACTCAAGCTAGGACTCCTGACTGATGCCACTCCAGATGGAGTGGCTTTCTCACAGCACGGCAGCTGCAGGATAGCTGGGTTTCTCACAAAGTAGTTCATGCTCTGAGCATGAGGGTTCCAGTGAACAGGGCAGAGGTTATATCCCCTTTTATCAGAGTTTCCCAAATGACAAAGCATCACTTCCCTCATACTCTATTAGTGAAAGCTGTCCCAAGACAATCTGTTTCAGGGCAGGGACATAGACCTTATTAATGGAAGGAATATCAAAGAGTTTTGATTTGCTAAGGGAAATGTATTTTTCCTCTCAAAATACATTTTATTTTGAGAAATTAATGAAAGGTATACATATTTTTCTTCAGAAATACCCAAAATTTGCATATATTGGGGGAGTTTACTTCCTGTTGCACTCAGGAAACAGCGTAAGAGTGTCAAGATTCTTCCATACTTATCCCACCAATAAGTGCTCTATGTCCCAGCCCAAGAGCACCATAAGAGGCATATCTGGCTGGGCTCAGACACTTGGAAGGGGGACACAGAAGGATCACAAATTCAAAGCTAGTCTCAGCAATTGAGTCCTTGACTCAAAATTTAAAAAGGGATGGGGATGTGGCTCAGTGGTAAAGCACCTCTGGGTTCAAACATCAGTACAAAGAAGGGGAAAAAAGGTACTTTTGCTAAAAGGAAAAAGGGACATTTCTTTGTTTCTTTCTGCAACCCTCCTGCAATCCTCCTGCCTCAGCCTCCCAAGTTTACAGGCAAGTGTAAAGGAATATTTCTTTTGTATAGGTTCTCACTTAAAATTTTTAAAAATTAAACTGGGTGTGGTGGGGCACACCTGTAATCCCAGCGGCTCAGGAGGCTGAGTCAGGAGGATTGAAAGTTCAATGCCAGCCTCAACAATTTAGCAAGGCCTTAAGCAACTTAATGAGACCCTGTCTCAAAATTAAAAATAAAGAGCTGGGAGTGGTGGCACACACCTGTAATCCCAGCCACTTGGGAGGCTGAGGCAGGGAGATCACAAGTTCAAAGCCAGACCCAGAAATGGAGAGGCACTAAGGAATTCAGTGAGACCCTGTCTCTAAATAAAATACAAAATAGGGCTGGGGATGTGGCTCAGTGGTCAAGTGCCCCTGAGTTCAAAGCCCAGTCTCCCGAACCCCACCCCCAAAAAACAGATTCTATTTTTTAAAGCAGTTTTAGCTAAAGCTGAGTAGAAACTTAAATTATTTTTTATTCATAAGATAAACAGTTGTAGAAACAGGATGCAAACTATATTTACCCAATTGTCCTTTCATGGTGTATACGATCACCCTATGGATACTGAGCAGCACAGATATATTTATTCTAAGCACAAGATCTGACATTTCACTATATGCAGAAATGAGCATCCTCTTATGATGTGAATGCCTAATACGCTGAGACCCAACTTGTAACCAGCTTTGGAGGATGTTCAATCCTCTTATCCTATAATCTTCCACTATTATAAATTAAATTATAGTAACATTTCCTTAAGTTCCACTTTTGGTTTTTTGTACCAGGGATTAAACCCAGGGCATGCACCACTGAACCACATCTCCAGCCCTTTTTATTTATTTTTTTTATTTTTTGGTACTGGGGACTGAACTCAGGGGTACTCAGCCACTGAGCCACATCCCCAGCCCTATTTTGTATTTTATTTAGAGACAGGGTCTCACTGAGTTGTGCTTCTCCATTGCTGAGGATGGCTTTGAACTTGAGATGCCCCTGCCTCAGCCTCCCAATTACACCTGTAATCCCAGCTCTTTATTTTTAATTTTGAGACAGGGTCTCACTAAGTTGCTTAAAGCCTTGCTAAATTGCTGGTGTTGGCTTTGAAATTGTAATTCTCCTGTCTGAGCCTCCTAAACTGATGGAATTACAGGCATCCACCCCATTCCCAGCTTAAATTCTATTTTTTGAAAACACTACTCCTGTCAATAGCTTTTGCTCTTCTATCCTGAATCTGGCAATTCTGCCTCAGGATTTCATTTTAACACTCCATGATACTTTCATACACTTTCTGAAAATTAAAGAAGTTGATGCCCAATAAAAATTAATCCACATGATAATTCTAAAAAATAATTCATTGGTCACTTTTTGAGGATAAACTTGTCATTTTTTAAATTGGTTAAGTAAAAAGACCAAAACAAGTATTTAACATTCCTTGCCAGGAAGGATCTATTAGGATAAACAAATACTGGATCAGAAGGATTCTCTTTGTAGATACTTCCTGATGAATGAAACAAGAATAACTAAATTAGAATATTATCATTTTAAAACTTCTAACAAGTCAAGAGAGTTAGATAATGATCACCAATGGCCACTAATGTCACAAAACAAAACACACACACACACACACACAAACCCAATAACTATCTATGAAGTACTGTTATTTAAAAAGAAAAAGTCTCACCTGAATCAAGTCAGGCGTGAATCTAACTTTCAGTTTACAGAGGAACATCTTAAACTACCCCAGTGGAATATCATACAATCAGAAAAAAAGTGGAAGTGAAAAGCTCCATAGTGCAAACCAACTAAACAGTTACTTCAAGAAATAAGTTTCAGCCAGGCAGGGTGGCACACACCTGTAATCTCAGCTATTGGGGAGGCTGAAGCAGGAGGATCATCAGTTCAAGACCAGCATGGGCAATATAGCAAGATCCTGCCTCAAAAAAAAAAAAAAAAAAAAAAAGTATATCTATGTAGTTAAAGGAAAAGATGGATGGATATAATAAGTGAACATGTGGGAAATCTCTCAACAGAGAATGGAAACTTTTTCTTTAAAAGAGGCAAATGGAAATTCTAGAAATGATAAATATTATATACATAGGAGGAAAAGGTTCCTCCTCTTAACTCCTCATCTTTTAGAGATACATGACAAAAATTTACAGATGAAGTGATATGCTATCTGAGATATACTTCAAAAGGATCCAGCTTTGCCAGGCATGGTGGTACATGCCGATAATCCCAGCTACTTGGGAGGCTGAGGCATATGGATTTTGAATCGTAGGACAGCCTGGCCAACATAGTGAGACTCTATCTCAAAAAATAAAATTAAAAGAATAATAAAATAAAGCAAAGAATAATCCAGCCAAGTGTTTGGGGGCATAAATGAAACAAATATGAATGTAGGTTGATGATTTTTTTTAAAGAGACAGAGAGAGAATTTTTTAATATTTATTTTTTAGTTTTCAGTGGACACAACATCTTTATTTTATTTTTTTATGTGGTGCTGAGGATCGAACCCAGCACCCTGAGCATGCCAGGCGAGCGCGCTACCGTTTGAGCCACATCCCCAGCCCGAGGTTGATGATTTTTTTAAATATTTTTTTAGTTGTCAGTAGACCTTTATTTATTTATTTATTTATTTATTTTTATGTGGTGCTGAGGATAGAACCCAGTGCCTCACATGTGCTAGGCAAGCGCTCTACCACTGAGCCACAACCCCAGTCCCTAGGTTGATGAATTCTGTAACTAGATGAGGTACATATGGTCAGTCATTGCATTGTGTATGTTTGAAATTCTCCATATTCAAAGGCTAAGAAAAGAAATTCCAATTTTCACAAGAACAAGCTGTTCTAACCATAAAACAAGATGCTGTCCAAAATGAAGCTCTGCATACATATAAAACTTCTTCCATCTTTGCCCAAATTCCCTAAGATATACAACAATCACTCTGAATTTTCATAAATTTCCACTGCTTGGGAAAGTGGGCATTTCATAAAAACTGGGACTAATGGCCAAGTGTGGTGGTACGTGCCTGTAATCCCAGCGGCTCAGGAGGCTAAGACAGGAGGATCTCAAGTTCAAAGCTTGCCTCAGCAATGGCAAGGCGCTAGGCAACTCAGTGAGACCTTGTCTCTAAATAAAATACAAAATAGGGCTGGGGACATAGCTCAGTGGTCGAGTGCCCCTGAGATCAATCCCCTGTGCCCTACCTAAAAAAAACTGGGATTCATGTATGCCATTCTCCTCTTCCTCTCTGTGTACATTATATTATACACACTAGACACATATACACATACACCATAATATTTGCATCTGATTTTACAAAATGGCATTATATTAAATTGTTCTAATTATTTCAAATAATATATTTGTGGACATCATCCATATCAACTAATAGAGGTCAACATCATCATTTTTTTAAACAACAGCATAACATCCATCATTGAAAGTCTACATAAATCTCACAATTTCAATGGGAGACAGGAGCTATTTGTGCTATATAGAAAGCTGTTTCAAGCAGATGAAAAAAAGCATACAAGTATATATGACTTTAGGGTCATATACTATAGTTGGAATATATTTGTTAAAATATAAAGCAAAATTCCATTTTCATTCTCTGGTTATCATTAGGAATATAGTTATATGTAGTTCCTGTGATGGAAAGCTCCTTATTAACATGAACATTTTTCAAAGCACCTATGAACTGCATCCTAATTTTTGGGGAGTGGGGGGATACTGAGGATTGAACCTGGGTGCACTACTACCAAACTATTTTACCAGTCCTTTTTTTTTTAAGTTTTGAGACAGAGTCTTACTAAGTTGCTGATGCTGGCCTTGTGGCTCAGTGGTAGAGCACTTGCCTAGCATGAGTGAGGCACTGGGTTCAATCCCTGACACCACATAAAAATAAACAAATAAAATAAAGGTATTGTTACAACTAAAAATATTTTTTAAAAAAATAAAAATAGCGAAGCATGTAGTTCAGTGGTAAAGTGCCCCTGGTCAATCTCCAGTTTGAAAAGCCAAAACCAAAACAATAAACTGAGCATACATTTTCTTACAGAAATAACAAAGACCTCATGCTACTTGACAGAAGTTTAAAGTACTTAATTCATCATGCACTAAAACCTGTCCCCTACCTGAACAGTAATTTTCTGAAAAACCACTTGGGTAAGTAATTGTCAGTGGGGGAATCAACGGTCTTAGGGTCCTAAGTGAACAAAAAGCACTTAAAATATTTTATACTTGTTTTTTTTTAATTTTTTTTAAGTTCTAGATGGACAATTCCTTTATTTTATTTATTTACTTTTATATGGTGCTGAGATTTGAACCCAGTGCTCGGCAAGTACTCTACCACTGAGCTACAACCCCAGCCCTTATATTTGTTAAAAGAAAAAAAGTAAATAAAATAATAGTATTATATGTATTTTAAATCATGAGTATATTTGCATTTGTCATTCGCCACTCTTTGACCTGGGGAATATGAAAGATGTTCTATACCTATGTTATTATATAGACATTTTGCTTTGTTACAGAGAATATGCATAGTAAAGGATACATAGTAAAAGAATGTTGGTTCCATTCCAACATTCAATATTATTTTTTATTTTGACACAATCACCTTAAGTTGTCAAGACTGGCCTCAGACTTGCAATCCTCCTGCCTCATCCTACTGAGTAACTGGGATTAGGCATGTACCACTGCACCTAGAAAGAAAATTACTTTTTTGTAATGAGAATGCTATCGGCCCACTGTATAAAATTTGTACATATCAAATATAAATAAGTCCAACCCCATCATCTAGAAATGGCAGCTCTTGATACTCGGGTGAACATCATTCCAGATTTCTACCTCTATCTCTCTTTCTCGCTCATATATGTGATACTGGGGATTGAACTCAGGCCATCAGCATGCTAGGCAAATGCTCTACCAGTGAGCTATACCGCCAGCACCTCCAGATTCATGCATATATATATACACATAAAGAAACATTAAATGTAACTGATGTTTTGTTTTTTTAATACTAGGGATTGAACCCAGCAGCACTTTAACCACTGAGCCATATCCCCAACCCTTTTTATGTT
This sequence comes from Marmota monax, assembly GCF_021218885.2. Classification (NCBI taxonomy): domain Eukaryota; kingdom Metazoa; phylum Chordata; class Mammalia; order Rodentia; family Sciuridae; genus Marmota; species Marmota monax. Next base: position 6,924,633 of record NW_026692781.1, on the reverse strand, counting down.
TTTTATTTAGAGACAGGGTTTTGCTAAGTTGCTGAGGCTGTTTTGAACTTACAATCTTCTGGCCTCAGCTTCCCTAGTTGCTGCAATTACAGGCACGTGCCACCACACCTGGCATTGATATGTAATTTTACATTAGTGAAATATACTGTTCTATAACTTGCCTTTTATTTTCAATATGTGTCAGCAATTATAAATGTACAGTACATCTATCTACCTTATTTTTAAGTGGATGCTGAGCACTCTAGTGCATGGAGGAACTATAATTCCTGTAGTCATTTTCTTCCCAATGGACATTTCAGATTCTGTCCAATATTTCCCAATTATTATCATTATAAAGTTACAGTTTGGGCTGGGGATATAGCTCAGTTAGTGAAGTGCTTGCCTTGCATGCACAAGGCCCAGGGTTTGAGTCCCAGCACAAAAAAAAAAAAAGCTACAGTTTTGTTCATACACTGCACATTCATCCTATTGTTCTGTTAGGATAAATTACTAGGTGTAGAGTATTAAAAGGTATGCATAATTTACACCAAAATATACTGTGCCATGTAGCCCTCCCTTTGGAAAGGCCAACCTATTCCACACACCTACCAAATGAGCCTTTCTGCTGGTCAGGCCAAGTCTTTTCCCTCTCTCCTCACTGGCTTCAGCAACCTCTACATGGACTGTGGAAGGACAGCAGGATAAAGAAGGAAAAATCCTTGCTTACAAGAAGCTTGCATTCCAGCAGGGGAGATAACAGGAGAAAGCTGACAGACGAGCCAATGAAAGTCAGAAAATCAGAGACTGAAGGCAATCCAGGGAGAATGAGTCATACAAGAGTGTGAAGAAAAAATATGTCCTACTGGGTGTGGTGACACACACCTGTAATCTAAGAGGCTTGGGGGTGGGGCTGAGGCAGGAGGACCAGCGTTCAAAGCCAGCCTCAGCAAAAGCCAGGTGCTAAGCAACTCAGTGAGACCCTGTCTCTAAATAAAATACAAAACAGGGCTGGGGATGTGGCTCAGTGGATAAGTGCGTCTGAGTTCAATCCGCAGTGCCAAAAAATAATAAAATAGAAAAAAATATGTCCCCTTACTTGCCTTGCCCAATTCCTTCCCATACTCACTGAGCAAAGGATCTTGTGCAGTAGCTTCAGGAGGTAGAACAAGATTCTAGTAAAGTGGGGGTTGAGAATGAGAGACTAAATTGGGAGACAGTTCTTAGGGTCCCAGGATAGGAATTCTGCGCTTTCCTCCCAGTGCTAATACCTAGGAATATTTCAGTCCTAGGCTACAAGGCTCTTATTACCTCTTGCTTGGTTCCAAGAGACTGATCTAGATATATAAAGATACATGGTTAAAGGTGAAATGTTTTCTCTGATATGTGGAAGCTAGTCTAAGAGAAGAGAGAGAGAGAGAGGGAGAGGAAACAGTGGTAGGAGGTATAGAGGGAAGAATTCCATCAAAATAAAAGAAGGATCAGGAGAGTAGAAGAAGGGGATTGAGGAGGAGCGAGGAGGGATGGAATAAGGGAAAAACAGTGGAATGATTTGACCTAACTTTCCAATGTACATAGATGAAGATACTATAGTGAATTCCACTACTATGTATATCCACAAGACACTACTATTAAAAACTGTAAATAAATAGAAAGATCAATAGAGTACAGGAAAGGAAATGGGGGAGGAAGGAGAGGGAAGATAAGAGTACGTACTGGGGATCGAATTGAAGCAACTTATATTTCATGTATTTATTATGTCAAAATGAATCTTAATGTTATATATAACTATTATGAACCAATAAAAAAATTTGTGGTAGATTAATTTAAATCACTGTAGATGGATAAGGAGGGGGAAGAGATACTGATAAGATTTTTTTATGAATTTACCCTTCATTTTATACTCTGGGGGTTGGGAGTAAGTTGCAGTTAAACCTGTCTGCAATTTAAAACAGGCGATAAATTAGTTTAGAGGGGAGCCCTTTCCCCATCACTAAAATCTCTTCCTGGCACATTTTCCCTTCCTTTTCTAATCAAGATCCCTGTCATGGCAGTTGCAGCACCGTGGGATAGCTGGGCCTGGTTATAGGGACCAATAACTTGGCCTGACTAGTAGCTTCCCCAAGATTGTTTAAACCTTCATTTGTCAAAATCTTAGGTGGAAAGGAAGGAAGGAAAAGCGTCATGTTATTTTTGCAATCTGCAGAGATTAAATATATAATACTAAATACATGTAAATGAATATATACCCACGTGTGTATACACCCATATATATGGTTGGGGGTGGGGGTTGGGAGACTCCTCTACCTTGAGTATCTCCTTAGATCCTCTTCACCATTACCTGCAGCACACAAACACAAAGTCTAATTGCCATTATTTCTTGCCAAAAAAAAGTAACTTAATTAGTAGAGTTTGGACTGGAGCCTAGATTTTAAGAGATGGAAACTCGCTCTCTTTTCTCACAACTGCACTTATGTTGACCTCCATTCTTCCATGCAACCAGTACATTAGCTTCCTCCATTACCTTACACATCTCTCACCAAATCTTCTGTAGCTCCTTACTCATCTCCATTGACACTGCTTATCAATTTTACGGGTCCTCTTTACTTCTTACATTTATTTATACTTGTCTGTGACAGAACGTTACATACTGTTTTCTATGAAAAAAATCGTGCCATGCAGTACAGAGGAATATGCCTTCAAAATAAAATTTTCATGTTCAAATTTACCATCTAGGTGACCATAGTTATATTAACCTTTGTAGCTTCACTTTTCCCATCTGCAAAGATGGAATAATGCCTAACTCTTAGGGTTTTAAAAGGTTGCTAGTATATGTAATGTGCTTAAACACAATACCAATACAATATACTTTAAAAGCTCTTAAATGGTAGGTAATACTATGAAAATAATATTTACCTCAACAGACTGTTTCTACGTGCTTGACACTAAAGGAGCCCCTCAAAATGTTAGTTCTCCTGTTTCCTTGTCCTTGAAACAATTTCCAAGTTCTTTCCAACAAAGATTCAGAACCAAGATCAAACCCAACGGATTTCCTTTATTCGTACTCCTAAGATTCCAACATTCATTCAGGATAACAACCACATCATTTGTTCTCAAATCATCGGAAAAGAATAATCACGTTTCGCATATTCCTCAAAAGAAACGTCAACAGAATAGCTCCCGTGAAAGCAAGAGTATCCAGGTGCATTTCAGAGTTATTCTGGCTCCGCACCAGAATAAATGTTTACAACACTAATGATACACCGAAGCCGGGGAGGAAAACTTGAGACAATGGTCTGAACAATCTCAACAGGAACCACGCAAGACGAAGTTCAGGCGAGTGGTGGAGTGAACGAAAGTGTTCCTACAGAGTGTGGATATATCATCGAATGAGCCTGCGTGTGTCCAATGCGCCGAGAAGTCTGAGCGCGGACGGGTTTCCCTTTGAACCGCGGTGCTCATGAGTGAGCGACCGCGCAAACCCTTGCGGGGTTGTCCTCAGAGCGCTTACCTAGGCCGACTAGCAGGTGGACGCCGCTGGGCGCCGCCATGTTGGCGCTGGTCACGTGGCCGAGCACTCCTCTCAGCCCCGCCCACTGGCGCGGTCCAGTCGCAGCCCTGCCCAAGACCCGAGGCGCGGGAGCCGCCTGGAGCGAGTGCGCTTGCGCGCGGGATATTAACTGCGGGAACTGTGGCCGCGGAGCGTCTCCGGCACCCCGGCGGGCAGCTGAACCCCCCTGCCGGCGGAGCCCCCTCCGGCCGCGAGAGGCAGGTTCCAGCCGCATCTTGCGCGCTGGCTCTGAGCACCCGCGCCCAGGTAGGATGGAAGAAACCTATCAGGTAAGCGTGGCATCCAATATTTATAGCATCAAAATGTTGATGCACGGAAACATGAAGTTGGGTGGAAAATTTTAAAAAAGCACAATCTATGTTCAGCATAGCACTTTGCAACGGCTGCCACTCTGTTGCAAATTATTTCCCTAGGTTCAGTTGAAAGGTAAAATTTGTTCAAAGTCACCAACTCCCCCTTTGCTCTTCTAGAATTTACATTACTCAGACTCCCTACAAGACAGGATCTGTGTGCCGCTGCAAAAGCTATTCTAGGTACCCCAGTGAGTATGTTTGGAGGGCCTCTCTTTCCCCAAGGACAGCTTTAAAATGTGAGTTACACTGGGAAGCCTACAGAAGACCAATTATGAGTCAAGTGAGGGAGCAGATGTGTCTTTATGGATGATGGTTCCCTTTTTTCTTTCTTTCTTTCTTTTTTTTCCTCCAAATTCACTGTTCCTCTTACCTGTGCTCTGGGGTAGAGTCTATTCTGTCATAGACCAAGTATTACTTATCTTGGTAGCCTGTGTCCCCATTACTGAACCTGATACCCAAGAAATGTCTGCAGAAGGAACTGAACTCTCCATGGAACCAGTCAAATGGAGAATGTAGTAGATTCTGGACTTAAAACGCAGTCAGGATTGATAAGGATTCTTTATCAGTGTGTGTGATGTCTTCCAATTTTGCAGGGGCGGTACCGGGGATTGAACTCAGAGGCACTCGACCACTGAACCACATCCCCAGCTCTATTTGAATTTTATTTAGGGTCTCACTGAGTTGCTTAGTGCCTCGCCATTGCTGAGGCTGGCTTCGAACTCTTGATTCTCCTGTCTCAGCCTTCCGAGCTGATGGGCCTGGCTCTAATTAATTTTTAAGAATTTATAGTTTACTCAGTGACAAATCTAAACAAATCAGAAATGAGTAAAGGAAAAAGTGCGAATACATTTCTCACCCTCTCTGTACACCACAATCTCAGTTCCCGGTAAGCCATTGTGTGCATCATTCTAGACCTTTCATAGGCAAATACGTGTATTCTGCAATCTGTATTGGAGTAAAAATGGGAGTTCATAACCCACTTGAATCTAATGTATGAAATATGATATGTCAAGAGCTTTGTAATGTTTTGAACAACCAATAAAATAAATAAATAAATAAAAATGTTCTAAAATTTAAAAAAAATGGAATCACATAGTTATCTTTTTTTTTTTTTTAAGTCAGGGTCTTACTAAATTGCTTAGGTCTAGCTAAGTTGCTGCTGGTGCTTGCCTTGAATTTGCCGTCCTCCCCTCAGCCACCTGTGCTGCTGGGATTACAGGCTTGCTCTACCCAGCTACATACTTACTCTTTAGACTTGTTTTTTCCCCTCATTGTAAACATCAATTCTTGGAACACTCAAGCTCTTTGAAATAACTATATAAGCTTCATATTTTTACTTTTAAAGTTTCAAATAGAGGACACATGGAATAATACTTGGAGACCCAGCTTGAGATGCTTTTGAAAGATAAAATAATATTTTTCCACTGTGCTAAATAAGAGGTACAAGGATGAGAAGGAAATAAACTCCTACAGGTTACTTCAAACTCCACCTTTTACAAACAGATCAGTTTCAGGGTAGGGTTTTCTAAATGTGGTAAATTTGCCCTCTCTATATAACTGAAGCCAACAATCTGAAGGCAGCAAAAGGACCCTGAGAATTAGCTGGACACCAAGTGTCAGGAAATCTTCAGAAAAAAAGAAATTTAGAAGTCCCTAGTGAAATGTCAGGGGGTATTGAGCCCAATTTCAAACACGTGTGAAATAGAACACATGTGGCTTAACTCATACTGAGCCCTTGGAAAACAAATGCATAATTTATTCCCCTGCAACTAGAAGGAAAAGGAAACATTATGAGGACCCAGTTGGCACCAGTGTGGTTGACTCCCACTGAGGAAATCCCTAATAAGTTGAGCATGTGGACATCTAGGATGAGTTAGAAATAAAGCATATATGAACTTGCATGGGTAATAGCTCACCCTCTGATCCTTGATTTGGCTTCTTTCATACCACATCCTTCTGACAATAGATATATGCATAGTGACCAACAGGATGAAATACTAGACCACTGTCATCTAAGATGTCATGTGATTTTAACATTTGGTGGTCCTTGGCATGCAGAGCATTAGAATGCTTTTACTTTGATGAGCAACTTCTACAGAATCAGGTCTTCTCTACTCTGTTTCTGCCCATGCTCCTACCTGTGAAATGAAAGTTAAGTAAACTTTGGTAGCACTTCATTGATTTCAACTCTGTTTTTCAGATTTTGTACTTGGGATTCTTGAATAAAAACTTGAATAGTTTTTCAAAACCAGGGTTCAAGAAATAAAGAATAATTTCTTAAAAGCTCCAGTTTCTGTGTCCAAAAAATTCAGTGTAGAATGTTAAAATGTTTTTATTAATTGTGATTGATTATTGTTTTGTAGGTCTTTTACCTCGATTTTGAAAAGATCATGCCTCATTCACATCTTTAAAAATCTTTGTATCTCCGTTTATAAAAGAAATAAATCAGAAGTAATTTGTTATGCAATTTTTAAAAATAAAGTTTTCTTTTCTCCTTCTAAATGATGTTATAGACTTATTCCAATTTATTTTAAAATTTTGCAAAGTTGTATATAGTTAGTGATAAAATTTAAATCAAACAAATTTTTCATAATATATGTATTGAATCTTTAAATGTTGTAAGGGATTATATGACATGAAGTAAATCCCTTTTAAACAATTTTGTTTTGTGATGCATCATCATGTAACTTGTCTCACAAGTTTAGATTTTTATATACTTATTAGAATTACCTATAGTGCAAGATACTTAAAAACTGAATATGAAATAGGGGTGACTAAAAAAAATTATTATATATGAATGCATTGTAAAACTAAGTGAACTAGGGGTTGGGGTTGTGGCTTAAGTGGTAGAGTGCTCACCTAGCATGTGTGAGGCACTGGGTTCGATCCTCAGCACCACATAAAAATAAAATAAAGATATTGTATCCACCTAAAACTGAAAAATAAATATTTAAAAAAAAAACCTTAGTGAGTTAATATGATATTTCCTGTTGGGCACAGAGCAGGTTCCATGGTCTGTTAGGGGAAACTGGTTGAAACCTGAACAGCTTAACTGGGCTTTTCATCTAAACTGAGTTGCCTTCATTCTCCCTTCCTGACCCTGCTTTTCAGTTTTGTCATCCGACTCAGAAAAATTAGCCCTTTAATTTGATCTCAGATTCATTTCTTAGCATTTTACTCTGTGGCTTGAGAATAATATTTCCAATCCTGCCCTCTAATTTGTCCAATTTGAAGATGAGGAAGTGCTTTCATTTATTTCCATATTTTGTGCAAAATGAACATTCTTTCCAGTAACAAGGAGTCCTGTACATGTAACAGAGGCCTATCTTAGTAGCTGGTTGGACCCCTTTAAAGTTAGGGTCTAACTTTTGAATGATTATACGTTCAGGCAGATAGTTTGAAGGCACATTCAGCCAGCTTACTGGCAGAAATGCCATGTTTCCTATATCGTCATTTGATATAATCATGGACATGTTTCTGAGCAATCTAGGGGTACTCTTAGAGAAAATGTGTAAATACCCCATATTTTATGAGGAAAAAGTAATGCCATATGTGAGGCAGTTGTGAGAAATCAAGTTTGCTTTCTCTTTGTTTTTTGTGCCCTATTTCCTTGATCTTTAGCATTGCAAAGAGGGACCCAGAACAAGAGGAGGGGGACTTTAGTTGATTTGTTTAATGACATTTTCTCAGCCCTATAACTCCTATACAAATGAAACTCCACCCTCTTCTATTGAGATTGTCCTACCTGACCCCTCCTACACTGAAATTCTGAAAATGTTAGGGTCTATAGATGTTTGTAGGCATGAGCTCAGCAAATAGTATGCTGCCCCCTCTTGATCACTCTGCCAAGGAAGGGAAGTAAAACAGAACCAGGCAGCCCTAATAGAGTAAGACCTAAACATTTCCCAGAGGTGATGTTGGTGTTATGAGCCTAACACCAGTCTGGCTGGCATCCATTTCAAGCTGCTGCAGTCTTTTAGCTTGAAAATATGATGTGAGATTGTAAGCAGTGATGACACTCACTTCAACATAATCCCATATCCATTGTTGGAACTGTCGCCTGCCTAGAATAGTGGCAAGGACTGAGAGAAAGAAGAGAAGGATATAAGGAAGAATATGAGGGTGGTCTCAGGACCCTCACACTGTGCTGTGCATCAGAGCTTTCTGATAATTCTGCCTGCTTTGGTCAGAGTTGGCTTTGAAACTGTGCAGTGACACACAAAGGTCAAAGCTTCCCTGTCTCATCTCTTGGGACTGGTTCTAAGGAGGTTGGTTTTAAGCAGAAGTATGCATTTGCTCCCTTGAAATCTAAATGAAAGTGTGAACGTTAGAGGCTGTTGTCTCTTCCTCAGTTGGTAATCATTCAGAGAGTAGCACCTGTTTAGACACTTCTAGAGAATAAAATCTATTTGGAGTAAGAAAGGTGAAAAATTTTCAAGAAAATTTAATGATCAATCAGCCAATCAACAAATATGGCCGGATGCAGGGTTGCATGCCTGTAATCCCAGCAGCTCTGGAGGCTAAGACAGGACGATCTCGAGTTCAAAGCCAGCCTCAGCAAAAACAAGGCACTAAGCAACTCAGTGAGACCCTGTCTCTAAATAAAATATAAGAAATAGGGCCAGGGATGTGGCTCAGTGATTGAGTTCCCCTAAGTTTGGTCCCCGCTACCCAATAAATAAATAAGTAAATAAATAAGTGCCTACTCTAGGCTCCAAGGAAATATGATATTGTCTTTGTTCTTAATAGGCTGGGGATGTACATCAGTGGTAGCACACTTACCTAGGGTACGCAAGGCCCTGGGTTTGATCCCAAGCATCACAAAAAGAAAGCAAGGATTAAGAACCTAATTGGTGGGGGTGGGGTTGTCAGTGGTAGAGTGCTTGCCTAGCAAGCGTGAGGCACTGGGTTTGATCCCCGGCACCAAATTAAATAAATAAACAAGTAAAATAAAGTCAGAAAAAGAAACTAATTGGAAGGCTAAGGCTAACATGTTCACAAGATTGTCCATAAAGAAAGACCAGATTGGTCTGGGGTTGTGGCTCAGCAATAGAGTGCTTGCCTCGCCCGTGCGAGACCCTGGGTTCGATTCTCAGCACCACATAAAAATAAATAAGTGAAATAAAAGTATGTGTCCAACTACAACTAAAAAATAAATATTTAAAAAAAAGAAAGACCAAATTATATCCTTAAGACTATACACACCATAGGAGCAATGTCAAGAGTAAGGGGGGGGGGGCGGTCATAGCTCATAATCCAAGAATTGAGAACATGGAACTCAAATTGTACCTGTTTGACCTCTAACTTCCTGCAAAGATGAAGGTGAGAGAAAATTAGTGCTTCCTTTAGCATCTCTAATCCATACTTAGAAGAAAGAGGGAAAATGCTCTCTTGATCTCCTTTTTGGAATTTTTTTAAAGGTCTCTTTGGCATTTTCTTCTGTTTACATATGTAATACATACTCTTTGAAAAACATTCCAAGAATACAAAAATGTGTAATATAGAAAGTAAAAATCCCCCAGGTGCTCTCCATATAATCACTGTTAACAAGTTACTGTATATTCATCTGGACTTTTTTCCATGCACATATCACTTGCTGGACTTTCTAAGGAAAGGTACCCAGATTTATCATGATCAGCTTCATATCACTATAGAATAGAGGTAACAAGGCAAATCAAAATAGAATTTACAAAAGAATAGGAATGCACAATATTCTCTGTCTCTACTGCAGTCTGCTTTGTCTTCTCTCCCTTTTGCCTTCACTGTATTTGTTTCTCTTTCTTCTTTCATTCTTTTCACACCTTTATAAGATTATAGAATGCCTTTCCTGTGGGTTTTTGTTTGTTTCTATTCTTTTCCCTTTTGAAGTGATGATACATTTCTGGTTATCATCTTCTTTTTTTTCATCTTAATTTATTATTTCACTAGATTTATGATTATATGTTTGCTGTTAAATTCTTAATGTATTTGATTTAAAATGTATGGTTCTGTAGAACAGTATGAGGCTAGTTCCTATGGAGAACAGTTTGACCATTAATATCAAAGGTTGAAATTTTTTTTGTGATTTTGATATTTCCTTCTTAGTAAGCATGAAACAGTTCTCCTTGGTCAGTTAACAGTTACACAAAAGACTTCAGTAAGAATCTCCAAAATGGAGATTGTGAAATTAGAAGGGATTTAATAAAGAAAAAACTAGCTGTGTGCCCTTCTCCCCTCCCACTCTCCACCTTCACTCCCCAAACTGGCTGAGAAACTAAGCAGTAGTGCATTTTTAAACATTTTCTGCTTGCCTCTCACTCCATAGATTCTATATTCAAGACTGAAACTATCAAAGTAAACAAGAGGGCAGATGCTGCTGTGACCTCTCTTCCCATTTAGCTGAGCACCAATGTGCTCACCCCATCCACTTTAACCCAGAGAATAACCTGTTTGGAGTGCATTCTTCACATCTGAAGCACTCAAAAACACCACTGCATTTTCTTTCACTTGGTAAAACATAAAGGAAGAGAAGCAGCAGCTGCTGTAGCAACAGACAGCAAACAAGCCTCACTGTGGCCTCCACTTGGCCTTCACAATAGGGGATTCAGAGAGCAGGCAAACACGGACAGCCCAAGAATTCTGCAGATTCACCTGCCAAAATGACTAATTAAACATTTTTAAAAACTATCCAGGTGAACTGAGAGTCTAACCACAGCACATCTCCAACTAATTTTTTATTAAGATGAAGAATACAATTGAAGAACTGGAAATGGCTTTAAAAATCACCTAAACCAGTTCTAACCCTACCCCTTCTAAGATAAAAGACAGTGAGGCCCAGAAAAGTTGGAGGGAAGACTCATCCCTTTTCTAACCTGTGTACATTCTGGTAAAATTTAAGGTTTGGTTTGTTTGGTTTGGTTTTGGGTGGTTGTGCTGGGGGATGGAACCCAGGGCCTTGTCCATGTGAAGCAAGCACTCTACCAACTGAGCTATATCCCTAGCCCAAATTTAAGATTTAATTTTTTTTTTTTTTTACATCTGTAAGGCATTCATTATCAAGCCTTACAGCAATAGCTCATCAGATATTCATAAGTGATGGCAAACTATACTTTAAAAAAAATTTCTCCACAGTGTTCATGAAAAGCCCCCCAAATTATGTTCATTTTCAGAGCCTTGGTTGTACATTTAGTGACTATTGACTCATAGAACCAAATGTCAAAAATGAAAGAGTTTTTTTGGTAGCAAATTTCCCTCTTTAGTCCTTTACCAAATGGAGTGCATAGTAAACTATGATTCCTTTGATAATTAATTTGCAAAAAATGATTGGGTATTGCTTTTTATTATTATTAATATAATATTAAGAAAGCTCTTAACTATCTAAATAAAAACTTTTGGCGAATTCTGCTTTATTTATGCAAGTCAGGTATAGCATAATCTTATTGCACTATCTTGTCTAAAGGATCTATTTGCCTGCTTCAGGTAAACTTTAAAACATCTTTGTGGTTGTGTGTGTGTGTGTGTGTTTTGTGATACTGGCAATTGAACCCAGGGTGCTATACCACTGAACTACATTTACAGCCCTTTTTATATTTTGAGAGAGGATCTTGCTAAATTGCCCAGTCTAGCCTCAACCTTGCAATCCTCCTGCCACAGCTTCCCAAGTACCTGGGATTATGGGCATGTGCCACCATACCTGACTCGTTTTGGTTTTCAAATTTTGCATCATATGGCACTTCAATTGCTTACAATATATTACTTAAAAGTTTTAAATAAAAGTAACTCGTATATACTTTAAAAAACCCTATACAATTATTACAAGGTTTGGAATGAAAAGTAGGTCTCCCATTCTATCGTTTCTTCATCTGACTCCAGACTCAACCACTTTGAACTGTTTTGTTTTCTAGTTACTGCTCAAAGCCAGGCTAACTGTAGATATTATATTTGAGTTGGCTCAAAGCCATGCCAATTATAGATATTATATTTGAATTGGCTCAAAGCCATACCAACTATAGATATTATATTTGGACTCCTTCTTGTACAGACATTTTTTCTTGAGTGCATAATTTTCCTGTTCCAATTTGGAACAGTTTCTTTCTTAAATATGTTGTTCAGTTGCCATCCTGTCATTTTATTGGACTGAGATTCATTTGTGAGTGTAAGTGTGTGTGTGTGTGTGTGTGTGTGTGTGTGTGTTGCTGGAGATCAAACCCAGGGCCTTCTTCATGGTAGGCAAGTGTTTTACCACTGAGCCATTGATGTACTCCCCGTCTTACATGCTTTGATTTTACTTTCATGTTGCTACAATACATCTACAGGTAATATCAGAAAGAGTATAAAGTAATTTTTCTGATTTCTTAGGTTCCTTTATTTTGCTTTCACACTTGATGATAGTTTATATATAAGATTCTAGTCAAAATTAGCTATCTATTAATTATTTGTTATGGTACTGGGATTGAACGCACAGACTTACACATGCTAGGGAAGTATTCTACTACTGAGATACATCTCCACCCTTTTAAAATTTTATTTGGAGACAGGATCTAAGTTGCCTAGACTGCTCTCAAGACTTGGAATCCTTCTGCTTCAGCCTCCCAAGTAGATGGAATTAACAGGTGTATGCCACCACCCATGGCTTGATATTAGAGCAATTTTTATGAATGCTAAGTTTTGAGAAGAGATAAGCAAGAGTAAAGGAATATACAAAATTATATGCATAAGCCTAGACATTCATGTCACCATGTACTTAAGACAATTCAAATCTGTAGCCATGAAAGGAGATAGATGGAGATGTCCAGTATACTTTTGTTTACATAAAGAGGTGATTCTGGATTGTCACAGTATCAAATTTCTGTAACCTTAGTTCATGTTAATAATTTTAACTGTTGTAGGGCTGGAGTTGTGGCTCAGTGATAGAATACTTGCCTAGCACCTGTGAAGCACTGGATTTAATCCTCAGCACCATATAAAAATAAAGAAAAAATAATAATTTTAACTGTTGTAAAGCAGTATAGTCACTATGCGATTAAAGTCCATGATTTCTAGAACTTGGATATATATGTATACTTGCACATGTATGGACAGTACACATTCAAGAATATGTATTGCATTTCTTTGTAATGAAAAGCTTTGGAAACAACCTGAATAAGTTACTGATGGAGTAACTTATGGAATGTCATACAACAGAATACATGCAGCTATTAAAACAGTTAGCTCTAATAATAGCCAAGACATTTGCTTAAAAAAAAACAAATTATGCCAGGTGTGGTGGTGCATGCCTGTAATCCCAGTGATTTGGGAACTTGAGGCAGGAGGATTGCAATTTCAAGGCCAGCCTTAGCAAGGCCATACGCAACTTAGTGAGACCCTGTCTGAAAAGTAAATAAGGGCTAGGGATGTGGTTCAGTGCCCCTAAGTTAAATCCTTGGTACCAAATTAAAAAAAAAAAAATGACAACAATGTGCATGCTAGGTTACCATATATACATGACTCTCTCTATATATATGTACGATATATACATACACACATATACACCTCTGATCTCACTTATGAATATATGTCTGAAAGACATATAACTCTTAGGAAGAGCATCGTGGACTACCATGCTTAAGAGTCAGTTGGCATATTTGATGGAAGATGAAAAGGTTGTGTTCAGGAGTCTAGTGTGCAGTTCTGGCTTCGCCACTAACTCATAATGTGACCTTACTTAACCTTTGGATCTATTGTCAATCTATAAATTGAGAGCATAGATCAACTGCAAAAAATAAATTTTCAAAAAAAAATCTAATGGATAATTTATCACACAAAAGATGAAAAAATATTTAGTCTTCTCAGTAAGTAAAAAAAAATGTAAATTTGAGATTTTATATCTACTGAAACAAGGTCAACATGCCATACCATTGAAATTGTTAAAATCAGCATATGGGTTCCTATCTGGTGTTTTACCAACCTTTCTGGAAAATATGATGTGTTTGTATAATTGAGCCATAGAGATATTCCTACCCTTTAACTCAGTAACTGCATCTCCTGGGAATTTGTCTTAAAGAAATGATTTAACAGATACAAAATATACATATGTAAAGATATGAATTCATTTGATATTATCTAAAATAGGAAAAAAAAACCCAACCCAGTTAAAAGACTTAACTTGGCTACATTAACACAAAATACTTTACGTTTGTAAGAATCATAAAGAAGAACTTTTAAAAACAGGGGATACAGTTCAGTGATGGATCACTTAGGCTGTGGGTTTGATCCCCAGTACCCCACAGGCAAACAAATTACTGCTAAACTCAGTGTATATTCACACATAATGTACAAATGTAAAAATAATTTCATTTAGAAGGAATAATTATGGCTACTTGTTAAATCAGTATTTAATATTGTTAAATAGGCTTTCAAATTCTAAGAACTTAAGAATGAATATTAAGAATTAAATTAGTTGACATGGAAGGTCTATGATTCTAATAATTCTCAATCAAGATCAGGGAACTCTTCAGAAAGACAAGGCACTGGTAAAACAAACTAGATCCCTTGCAATCTGGAGAAAATTTGGGACTTTATAGTACTTTTTTCACAAGTAATTTAGAAAATTGCATTTTTAGACATATCACACTTATATCCAGAGGCCTGAGGGTGACATTAGGCAAGACCTTAGAACAAGGAGGAGCCTGGAGATCATTCTAGTATAATCTCATTTTTACAGATTAAAAAAAAAAAAACCTAATGCTTGGAAGGAAATATATTACATGTAGAAAAAAATGTAATTTGTGGAGGACAGGGAAAAGACAAATTAAGGATGGAAGAAAAAGAAGGGCAGTGACAAAGGTAATAATACAATCGGTGCATATATGGATAGTAAATGATGTAAGGGCCAAGACTAGTGGGGGCAAGTGACTACTGGCTGGCTGTGTTGGGTTTCATGTATGATTCTATATATTTATCCTCATATTTCCCTGTAAGGTACACATCTAAATATTAAGACTTTTATCATTCTAACTCCAAATGAAGGTACAGCTTTCAAGTCCCAAAGATTAATGTTAGATCAGATCTTTATCCATGAACTGAATATAGGAACATTACTTTTTAAAAAGGAGAGGACTAGGGCTTTTGGTGTTATTTCAACCTTTTCTGGTTTCTACACAGTAAAAGTATCTTGAAAGAGAATTTGTTTTGATGTACTGATTTTTCTTTCTTCAGAGGTCATTTGTAACTATAAATTGTGAATTATTAGCAAATTTAGATGGAAAGCAAATTGCTTTCATGGCATCAGAAAGGATTTTAACTGAACTACTTCATTCCATTAGTAGCAAACTGTGTGTGTTTGTATATAAGATCTCTCAGAAATCAAGTTTTATCTACATGCAGCCGTCTAAGATGAGATGATACGAAACTTTTACTGCTCCCTTACTTTAAGGAGACAGCTTTGTGCTGTTTGTATGCTATTGGACACAGCTATTTTGTGTCCCAAGGCTACTAGTTACTTTTGTGTCTCTTATCATTGACAGATTTACTAATGGAAAGTTGACTAAAGACAAGATAGTGCTTGTCCAAATAGGGACTTTGCCCCAAGCATTAAACAAATCAACTTTATTTAAAAATAAAGCTTAACTTACATCCTGTTTTTAGCATTATATAATAATGTTACTAGCTTACAGGCACACATTATAAACATCTCAAGCTTTTACTTCACGACTCTGGATCAAGCAATTAATTTATTTAAACTTCATTAGAAATAAGACTATATTAAATAACTTATCATTACTTTGGTTTATTTCTTCTTGTACTTCAACTCCTTGCTAAACTTATAGTAAATCGTAACAGATACACATCTTACATATGGCATATAAATTTTTATAAAATGATTTCTAATTATCTTACATAATTTATAAAATGGCTTATATGCTAACTTCTAAATTATCTTCAATTAATATTTGATGCCAATCATTTAGGCTTCAGGCATATCTAGTTTCCTCTTACCTGCCTACCAAACAAGCAGTTAATGTAGACAGGAATTTATTTATTCATTTATTTTTACCTTTATTTCACTTATTTATTTTTATGTTGTGCTGAGGATTGAACCCAGGGTCTTGCAGGTACGAAGCGGCTCTACTGCTGAGCCCCAGCCTGGCAGGATTTTAAAACAAACCTATACCACACCCATCTCCTACTTAGAAAAGATTATTATGATGACCTTAGAGAAGTGTGTTTTGTTTTTGAACCAGGGATTAAACCCAGAGGCACTTAACCACTGAGCCACATCTCCAGCTCTTTTTATTTTATTTATTTTGAGATAGGGTCTTGCCAAGTTGCTTAGGCCCTTGCTAAATTGCTGAGGCTGGCTTTGAACTGGAGATCCTCCTGCCTCAGCCTCCCAGGCTGCTGGGATTATAGGCATGCACCACCGTGCCAGGCAAGAAATGTGTTTTAAAGATGTCAGAAGTTAAAATCTTAGAAGGAAAGTGTGGGAATAATGATAACAAAAAAGCTTAAAAGCTAAGGTTTTAAACAGGATTAAAAAAGTTAATCTTAAGTATTTAAAAGTCATCACACATTAATATATCACAACTAAGCATTTATTATACTGGTTAAGAAGAAAGCAACCATAGTATTTCAGAAGCTATATCTTTTTTTAATGCAATATATGCTCATAAACTCTAGACAGTATTTTAAAATATACAATCTCTCCAGAAGAAAATATTCAACTAAAGATAACATACATAACTTTTAATGTAAGTAAAATGTTACAATATTTGAAAATTAACCATCAGGTTTTCCACAGCACAATGTACAGAAATTTGCAGGCTTCCTGTACAGAGTAGTATAATCTTTACTCTTGAGCAAGTCGTTCAATAACACGTCGGTAATCTTCCACTAGTTCCTGAAAGCTTTCTTCCAGCTGTTCATGTTGCATGCTTATTTCTATTTGGTTCATCTGGTTTGTCAGTTCTTCTGGTCTGAGACATTTTTTCATTTTAGCAAGATCTCTTTGTTTTTTCTAAGCAACAAACACAATTACTTGTTAGAAATAGAAAGTAGATATATTTCTTTATACAATACTAAATCTTCAAAGATGTTAAAAATAGGAGTAGTAAGGAGATAATGTCCAAACTTGTCCCATAATTTTCTTCTTAAGGGAGCTTACTTAAACATAAAATTAACCAGGAATTGCAAACTCTTTAAAAAAGACTTAGGAAAACCTGGTATTTGTGTTAGATAATTAGTAAATATAAATATATGACTAGTAGCCTCCTCGAAAACATGATAAACAACTCTGGTCAAGGCTGAGAAGGTAACTCAGTGGTGGAACACTTGCCTAGCATGAGGCTATGGATTCTATCCCCAGCACCAACAAAGCGTAACAAAACCTCTGGCCAATAAAATAATCTTTTAATAAAGTACATTTTTGAAGAAGCAACTGATATTAAGTGCAATAATTCTTTATTTCACTATATAATCATTAATAACATTAACTTAAAATAACAATCTGGCATTTTCCTGCCACTATTCCTATTCCTAGGTTCCCTTACACAGAAATGTATTTATGGACATACTAATTTTAAGATACTGTTGAAAAAGTTTCAGAAAGGTAAATTTTCTATCCATTTTATTAAGGATGTCACTATACTGAGGAGTTTGCAGTAGGAAGCTGGTTAACAATTTTATGCAGGACACTGTGTCAGATTAATACTGTCAGTGACATTTAGGATAGATGGGATGGGACTAAAAGACTAAGCAGCTCCTGCAGTAGTTCAAGCCAGAGGTGATGAAAGCCTAAATCAAGTCAGCAGCAGTGGAGATGGAGAGACAGGGTGAATGCAGAGGAGAAAGCACTGGATATTTGGGGAAATGAAGAATAAATCAAAGATTCATAGTTAAGTGGCAATACTGCAATATACAAAACTTCATTTTTTGATAAACTGTCCTAATTATCATGCCAATTCACTTTTATTAGAGCATATAATAAAGAGTTGATATTAGAGATGGGAATCCACATATATTGACTCACAAACTCTATGAACTAGATATGTGGTGGAGAAAAAAAGGGCAAGAGGAGTTAAATAATTTACCTAAGCTCATACAGCCAGTGAACTCAGAAGGCAGATTCAAACCCTAACAGTCCATTTGGAAGTCTGAGTTTTGTCTTTCAAAAGACAATAAGCTGGGCATAGGACTGTAATACCCCAGCAACTTGGGAGGGGGAGGCAGGAGGAGCCCAAGTTCGAGGTGAGCCTTGGCAATTTAGTGAGAACCTGTTTCAAAAAGTAAAAAGGGGTGGAGGTGTAGCTTGGTGGTAGAATGCTCCTGGGTTCTACCCCCAGTACTGCCCCATCCCAAAGACAATAAAAACAAACAAAAATCCCAAAAAACAATGCCATAAACCCTTCCTTCTTAAAAATTAATAAATATGGGACTGGGGTTGTGGCTCAGCATAGAGCGCTCCCCTAGCATGTGTGGGGCACTAGGTTCGACTCTCAGCACCACATAAAAATAAAAGGTATTGCGTCCAACTACAACTAAAACAAAATATTTAAAAAAAAATAATAATGTCTCTTAAAGAGGACCCTAATAACCTTGGAATACTAGGCAAATATGTCCTGTTTGTCACTTTAAGCTAAATTTATAATCACACAAACATTTCTAACACAAGGTACAAGAAAGTACTGGAGATAGGCCTTTTTTTGTAAGTTTTCTGACACTACCAAAAAAATGTTGATCTGGGTTTAAATTGTATTTGTTTCATTTAGTATTCCTTAAACTAGACATATTCCACTTTGCATATATGTGTGTGTATACATATATATCTGTTAAGATTTGAATCCTGCCTTCTCAGCTCACTAGGCTCTATGAAATTAGGCAAATTATTTAACTTCTGTTTCCCCTTTTTCTTCCATCTAATATCTATTTCATAGAGTTGAATATGAGATACTGTATACTGGTAAATGAATACTGAAAAATAGAATTCCTTAAGACTGAAATGGCTTGGGACACTGCATGATCTTCAGAGTAATTCTCTTCCCCCAAAACAAAAACTTAATTCTTACATAGATGAGGGCAGTTGACAATATTTAATTAATGAAGATAAATATAAATTTATGTTAATACAATCTTTAATTATATTACCATTACATTAGTTATATAATACCACTTATTTATATTAATACGATTAATATAAACTTATTTATGTAAAAACATTTAGCTTCATCCATTCCTAAAAATGGCCAAATGATAAGGCCCAAACCTGACTTAGGAAGATTTTTGCATTATGAAGGAAAATATGGACAGAGAAAAGGTAATTGGGAAAAAAAAGCTAAGAAGAATGTTAAAAAATAAAACCGAAAAAGAACATACATTTGACAAATGAAACAAGAAAATTGGAAAAAACAAGATAAATTATTAGAAAAGAATAAGGGCATGCAGATTTTTAAAAGATACATACAAATGAAAGGAAAAAAAAAACTAACCATGTTAGATTATCCTTAAGATGAGTGAGATTTTTTCTATAATGAGAATGATATTTTTCACTTTTGTAAAAGTTAATTTAGCAAAGTGATTTGGGCTCTCCCAAATACTGGCACTTGCTAGCTTTTCTTCTGTTTTAAATAGTGATAAGAGTATAATGTCTAAGACCTGAAGTCCTACCTTATATGGGCTAATTAGTCTTCTTTTAATATCCAGCCTATAGCTTCTGTATTGTTCAGCATCACTCATGTCAGTTACCAGCAATCGAAGAATCTCATAAACCCGTCTAGTGTGTTGCTAAAAATGAAACAAGAAAAATGTGAATTTTCAAATTAAATCAGTGAGTTTCCCAAAAGAACACAGGATATATTTTATAATTGACATGGCAAGAAAGTGCTAGATACCAGAGGAAAAGCAATGTCCTTGAAGAGATTGAAGTCTACTAGGTAACACAAATGATTAAGGTTTGGGTTAATTTAATGACAGAAATATGCATAGTGTATTATGGTAACAAATGTTAGAAAAGAATTCCTGAATGAGTGAAAAATAAAACCTGAGCTGTATCTTTATTTTTGTACAGTGCTAAGGATGGAATCCAGGGCCTTGGACATGCTAGACAAGTGCTCTACCACTAAGCAACACCCCTAGTCCTGAACTGAATCTTAAAGGGAGAATATCATTCTAGAATAGGGAGGGTGCTGTGTGTATGTGTGTGCACATAAAACAGAGCAGCTTGACACTGAAGCAAGGAGTAGGGATATAGTGAGGATGGAGACATATATAAAGAGTTGGACTGTAATATACTAGATTTAAAATGGGAACATAAATGATATTCACAAATTTGAGTTTTAACAAATAATTTAGCTGCACAGAAATGATAGCAAAAATAAGAGCACAGAGACCAATTTAAAAAGCTATTAAGTCAGGCAAAAAAATTGATGAGGGCATGAACTAGGACAGCAGAAGTACACATACTAAGGGGACAGGACTCTAGATATATATGAGGAATAACTGGTAGGAGGGTGAAGTGAAAAATTTCCACAGCCCAAAGGAGATTTGGGAGATAGCAAAACATAAATTCTGGTCTAAAGCTGAGTATTTAAGCAGTATCAGTACATAGGTAAGAGTTAAAACCATAAGGTTGGTTAAGATCACCTGAGGTAAGCATTCAGAGTGTTAAGAGGAGACACAGAGAACACAGAGAAAAGTGACCAAAGAAATATCAGGAGAAATAAGGAAGTTATGATACCAGTAAAGCCAAAGAATTAGCATCATTTTTCTGTTTTTTCATTCATGTATTGATTTTGGTGGGGAGGTAGGCTATGGTAGTTTGGAAAGATGATGTTTGAACTTTTTAGAAATGACACATAAGTTGAATCTGAAAAAAATGACCACTATCTGGCTGAGCAAATGGAGAAAGAGGGTATTACTGATAAAAGGAACAGCTTATGTAAAGAGATTCAGAAAAAAGAAAGATGTGGCATAAATGGGAAATGGCAAGAAGTTCAATAAAGCCAGAGCATGTGGGAAAGTGGTATGAAGCTGAAGCTATCAAGGTAGGCAAGGTTCAGATGATGATTTTGGGAGCAGGATACTGTGGATTGAACTCAGGGGCACTCAACCCCTGAGCCACATCCCCAGATCTATTGTGTATTTTATTTAGAGAGTCACTTTGTATTTTATTTAGGGTCTCACTGAGTTGCTTAGCGCCTCACTTTTGCCGTGGCTGGCTTTGAACTTATGATGCTCCTGCCTCAGCCTCCCGAGCTACTGGGATTATAGGCTGTAACACTGTGCCCAGCACTCCATTGTTTTAAAGCACAGTTTTTAAAAAATGTATTCATATGAGCTATCAAATTCTCATTAATACAAGTTTAATGTGGTCTGGAGACATGAATTACTTCCTAATATGTGTCTTTTACCTTAAAGCCAGGAAACCATTAAAGTGTTTTAATGCAAAAGATTGAAAGTTTCAGTTCAAATCAAGTTGTTGACGGTGACCCAGCAACCTCTTGGTTATACAGTTTTGAAGGAAAATCTTGACCGGTTATTTATTAGGTGAAATTGCTCGGGTAGAATTTTAAGGAGAAGAGAAGAAATAAGGATAAAAAGCTCTGAGGAAGAACTACATTAAAGGGTCATACAAAAGAGTGGAAGCCAGTGAAAGTACTCCAAGAAAGACGATGAGAACAGTAGGTGGAAAGCCAGGAACTATAGAGCTTTAGAAGCCATAGAAGGGGTAGTCCTCAGTATCAAATGATTAGTCTTTATTATTGGAATACTCTCCATCCCACATACTTTTAATTGAATTAATCATAATAAATAATTATTACAATGATAATTATAATAATTAATTATAAATAATAAATTAATAATAATTATTATTATTAAAGATTAATTAGTCTTTATTATTGGAATACTCTCCATCCCACATCCTTTTAACTTGGATTCAGATTCTACCCACTCTCAAGGGATTTAGATTGAATGTCATCCTTCCCATGAAACACCCTGATTCCTTTGTTTAAATAAATGTAATAAACTGCATTTTCTTAACTACCTTATTTTTTCTATACCTACCTTAAGATATTTACTACTTTAAAATTTAAACAAATATGTAGAAGTACATAAAAGGAAAGTTATATGTTTTACTCAGCCCCTCTTCCCACCAATACTGTCTTCAGGAGTATAATTACTTTACAGTTTACAGACATGTTTTTAAAGAGCAAAAATAAGATGCTTCTATCCATTTTTGTTCTTATTATACTTAGGATAGCCATTAAATTTATTATCTTCCTATTCTATTAATAAGGAAATTGAGGCAAAAGGTAGTAAACTCAATTGTCCAAAGTCATAGAATTAGTGGTAAATCTAGGTTTGAATCCAGGTTA
Organism: Marmota monax; assembly: GCF_021218885.2. Classification (NCBI taxonomy): domain Eukaryota; kingdom Metazoa; phylum Chordata; class Mammalia; order Rodentia; family Sciuridae; genus Marmota; species Marmota monax. The sequence goes on along the minus strand of NW_026692781.1, from coordinate 6,902,407 downwards.
GCTTCAGTGCTTTTACTCTCATTGCTACTTCCCACACACGCATTCTTAATATCCTTATAACATTTTGCTTAAATGATGTACTTAAAAAACTTCAAATTCTAAATGTTTTCCTCCTACACAATAAAAATACCTTATTGATTTTGAACTTCTGTTGTGCTTCCATTGCCATCTCTTCATTGAATCCTTGCATTAATTTTTCCCGGGAAAAACAGGGCAAATCTTGACAAAGCTTCACAAGCACAAAGTCTCTTAATTTCACATAGCTTTTGGATGGATCTTCCGCTAAAGAAATAAAGTAGAATAACATTTCCTTACCCAATATAATTCCTTATCATTTAAAATCTCAATACCCAAACTAAACTAGAAAAGCAAATATACTTAAAAGAAAAGTACATATGCAAAAGTTACAATGTGAATGGTTTCTTATAACTCAAAACAACAGATTTGTTGTCTTTGCCAAATAAAATTATAGGTGTGCTCCTTTGCAAAGACATTTATATTATTTGTGAAATGAGAACTACTAATTTCAAATACCATCTTTTTGACTGGTATTTTATTGGCAGTTTTAACTCCAATTAATACATCTGTATAAATGAGAGATTCAAGTTTGGATGAGCAACTATAAAAATACAAGCAAATTTTTTAATAGGTAATGGTTCTGAACTAATGTTAACTTCCTTACTTTAATCCAATAACCTTTGGAGACTGCTACATTTCTTTTACCTAATTTAAAAAAAAAAAAACAAAGGAAAAAAAAAACTTCCCTTTACAAAAGCAAAGCTTTTTGATTTAAAGTATACAATGAGGATATGAGGACATCCTACTGATCCTGTCTTCACTGCTTCTGTATATCTTCTTTTATGTTAATCTATGTTATATTTACATTAGATTAAGTAGTGGACACTAATGGAGCATGATGGGTAGAAAGAATACTACACAGAAAATATAAGGGTGAATCCCAGTTCCATCATTCATACGTGTAGTACTTTGGGAAGATGACCTCACTTCTCTGTATCTTCATTCTATGACCAGGAGAAGTGTTGCAATTTTTAAAAATGTTACAGGGGCTGGGGCTCAGTGGTAGAGCACCTGCCTTGCCTTTGTGAGGCACTGGATTCGATCCTCAGCGGAAGGAAGGGAGGGAGGGAGGGAAGGAAGGAGGGAGGAAGGAAGATATTGTGTCCATTTACAAATAAAACAAATATTTTTTTAAAAATGTTACAGTCTAACCTGGTTCACAGATCCTAATATTTCCTGATTTCAGCATTTACTTCAGAACTACAGTAATCTAGACAGTAGGGCCTTGACATAAGGCCAGATATATAGCTGAATGGAACTGAATTGAGAATCTAGAAATAAGCCTACACATTTATGGTCAACTGTTGAGAGGAACAGCAAAACAATTCAATGCCAAATAGAATCATTTTCAACAGATGGGGCTGGAAAATGGATTTCCACAAGCTGGAGCCTCCTTTCCTTACAACAACAGATATCTAAATATAACAGGCAAAACTATAAAACTCTTAGAAGAAACACTGGAGTAAACCGGTGGTTTACCTGTGGATATAAAATGATTTCTTAGATAAGGAGAACAAAAGTACAAGTGACAAAAGAAAAAATAGATAAGCTGGGCCCTATCAAAATTTAAAACACTCAGCCAGGTGCAATGGTGCAGGCCTGTAATCCCAGCAATGAACATGAGGCCGGAGGATCTCATGTTCAAAGCCAGTCTCAGCCACTTAGCCAGGTCCTAAGCAACTTAGTAACTCTGTCTCAAAAATGTAAAGGGTTGAGGGTGTAACTCAGTGGGAGAGCACTTACCTAACACGCAGAACCTTGGGTTCAATTTCTAGTACTACCAAAAACAAAACAAACCCTAGTACACAAATGTTCATAATAGCATTATTCATAAGAGCCAAAAAATAGAAACAACTCAATGTCTAGCAACTGATGAATGAATAAATAAAATGTGATGTATCCATACAATGGAATGTTATTTGGTAATAAAAGAAGTACTGCAACAAGGGATGAACTTTGAGAACATTGTGCTAGGTGAAATAAACCAGTCATATATAAAGATTCCAATGTTCAAAGAGACAAGTAGACTAATAGTGTCCTAGGGCTGAGAATGGGGGTAAAGAATATTCCCAAATTAGATGATGATGATGATCATTGCACTATAAACATCATTTTAAAATTGTACATTTTTTTATAAATGAGTGAACTGTATGATAGGTTAATTACATATCAATAAATCTGTTTAAAAAAAAAAAAAAAGAGCCTGCTGGGCACAGTGGTATATACCTGAAATCCCAGAGGCTTTGGAGACTGAGGCAGGAGGATCACAAGCTCAAGCCAGCCTCAGCAATTTAGCAAGACCCTAAGCAACTTCTTGAGAATCTGTCTCAAAAAAATAAAGAATGAAAAGGCCGGGGAATACAGCTCAGTGGTTAAGCATCACTGGGTTCAATCCCTGGTACCCCACCCCACCCCCCCCAAAAAAAAAACAGAGAGAAAAAAAGCCTAAGATAGAAATAATAAGACAGTTATTCATTCAGCCCACGTGTACAGAATAACTCTTTTTTTTTTTTTTTTTGATAGGCGTAAACATACTATTGAACGTAGGGGTGTTCTGCCACTGAGCTATATCCCTAGCCCTCTTTATTTTGAAATAGGGCCTTACTAAGTTACTGGGATTAGAGGTATCCATCACCATGCCTCGTCAGAATAACTTCTTTAAATCTCTGAGCATCATGGGGCTGGGGTTGTGGCTCAGGGGTAGAGCGCTCGTCTAGTATGCATGAGGCATTGGGTTCAATCCTCAGCACCACATAAAAATAAAATAAAGGTATTGTGTCCACCTACAACTAAAAAATAAATGTTTAAAAAAAAACTCTTAAGCATCATATAGTTAGTAACATCACATGCATGTAGTTATTAGGTAAATAGTATTTGACTGTAATTTAGCTTTACCAATCTGTATAGAAGCTACCCAGAAATCTGAAAGACATTCTGATTCCTTCCATCAGTTTTTTTTCCCCAACTACTACAATAACCTCCCTTACTGTTTTTTTCCTTACTTGTACTCCCCTGCCTTATAAAATATAAACTAGACTATAGTTCTTCCCGAAATTAAAACTGTTCAAGCATATCAACCTAACCATAATGGGAGACCTGGAAAGAAAAGAAAGGAAGGGACAGAAAGAATATTTGAAGAAAACAGTGGTCAAAAACTTAGCAAATTTGATGGAAAAAAAATTTACACATCCAGAAACCTCAAGAAATTTTAATTTGGAAAAACAAAATCACTTAAATCTGTCATAATCAAACTTGAAAAAGCCAGAGACAAACAGAAAATCTTTAAAGCAGCAAGAAAAAAATGACACATCAGAAACCAAGGAAGCCAAATGTTAGTAGGATGACATATTCAAAGAACTGAAAATAGGGGGTAAAAAAGAAAAACCTACCAATTTATGTCATGGTTATTAGTATTACTTATTGATAGTAAAAGATTCATTAAAATTAAAAAAAAAAAAACCTCAATTTGATAATGGGCATCCACAAAAACTTTATAGCTAACATTATCCATAACGGTAAAAGACCGAATGCTTTCCTTCTAAGACAAAGCAAGGCAGATACGTGTGTTTTTTCTAATCAGAATTGTATTGGAGGGTTCTCAGTGTGCAATCAGGCAAAATTAAATAAAATGCATCTGATTGCAAAGAAGTATTTTATTTTTACTTTTGATAATGTTATCCTGTATGTAGACAATCCTAACCAAAAAACTGCTACAATTAATGAATAAGTTCAACAAAGATGCAGGATAGAAGATCAATATGTAAAAACCAAATGCATTTCTATATACTCCAAAAAAACAATCAACAACCCAAAAATGAAATTAAGAAAAAAATCTGGGCTGGGATTGTGGCTCAGCGGTAGAGTGCTCACCTAGCACGTGTGAGGCCCTGGGTTCGATCCTCAGTACCACATAAAAATAAAATAGAGATATTGTGTCCAACTACAACTAAAAAATAAATATAAAAAAAAATCTTGTTAAGTATAATGGGACATGTCTGTAATCCCAACAACTGGGGAGGCTTGTTTGGGGCCAGCCTCGGCAACTTAGTGAGGCCACAGCAACTCAGCAAGACCCTTTCTCAAAACGAACAAAAAAGAGCTGGGGATGTAAAGTTCAGTGGTAAAGCACCTCTGGGTTCAATCTCCAGGGTGTGTGTGTGTGTGTGTGTGTGTGTGTGTACACACACACACACACACATATACACACAATAACAAAACCAGAAAACAATCTTATGTATAGCATCATCAAAAAGAATAAAGGCAACAAATAAATCTAACAAAAGCAGTACAAGAATTGTACACCAAAGTTCGGCATGGTCGTACACACCTAGAATTTCAGTGACTCAAGAGGCTGAAACAGGAGGATCGCAAGTTCAAGGCCAGCCTTAGCAACTTGCGAGACCCTGTCTCAAAAAAAAAAAAAAGGACCGGGGATGTAGCTTTTAGGGCCCCTGGATTCAATCTTCAGTACCAAAAAAGAAGATGGAAAAAAAATTATTTTTATATATATTTATATTTATATATGAATGAAGCTACAACACTACTGAGGGAAAATTTTTTTTAAAAAATTGTGTGCCATGGATTGAACCAAGGGGTCTTGTACATGCTAAGCACATGCTCTACCATTATGCCATAACCCTTTATTCCCTCTGAGAGAAAGAAATTTTAAAAGCTCTAAATAAATGGAGATACTTTATATTAATGGACTGGAAGATTCAATATTGTTAAGATGGCAATTCTCTTCAAATTGACTATAGATTCAATGCAATGCTTATCAAAACTCAAGAGGCTTTATTTTGTTTTGCAGAAATTGATGAGCTGATCCTAAGATTTTTATGGAAATATAAAGGACCTTGTATAACCAAAACAATTTTGAAAAAGAACAAAATTGGAGTATTTTCACCTCCTATTTCACAACTCAATATAGCAATCAAGGTGCTGCTGTTCCCCCAGAGTCTCTACACCTGAAGGAAGGAGAAAGGGAGGTCACAAAGACTGGGCAATATATGAGCCCCAAGAAGACAAATGTATAGCTCCAGGCTGAAAAGCAGAAGGCCAGGAAGAAGAGGAATAAGAGAGTGGAGATGGGGCTGCAGGTGACTCCAAAAAGAAATCTCTAGTCTCAGACAAGAGTAAGAATGGAAATGACTGCCACCAGAAGTATAAAGGTGTACAAGGGCTTAACAACACTGAGAACCCCAACTAGGTGGTACAGACAACCAGAAAGGTCACACACTGGATCTAAACAGGTGAAAGGAACTTCGAGAATGAACATACATCAAGAAGAGAAAATAAAAGAGCATTACACAAAATTGCATTCGGCTATGAAGACAGAGCAGGCCAAGGCCAATTTGCTGGACTGGTTATTATCTAGGAATAGCTGGAACAAGCCACCAGGAAGAAAACCAGGAAAGCAAAATATGATGCAACTTTGTGCAGAAAGTGAATGCAGTCCCCCTCTGGCCTCCAAATAAGAGGGAACAAGCTGACCTGCCCAGACCTCTCCTATGTCTTGCTTACCACCATGTGCTCTGGTACCAATGCAGTAGCTCGTTGCAGCCGGGAGGCCACCTAGGGCAAGAGATACCATTTGGGGAAGGTGGGATGAAACAGAGACAGATGCAGATAGCATTTCATACATAACCATTTGAATGTTTTTTGCTATTTTTAGAATTTTAGAACCCTTATATGTGGTAGGGGCAGTGCCTAGGAAGTAGGATAAAGATTACTGTGTGTGTGTTTGTGGTATTGGGAATTGAACCCATGCATTCTATCATTAACTACATCCCCAACCATTTTTATTTTAAGAGAGGTCTTGCTAAGTTGTCCCAGCTGGCCTTGAACTTGTGATCCTCCTACCTCAGCCTCCTAAGAGCTGGGATTACAACATGCACCACTTAGATACATTATACAACAGGAGGTGATTGTACCAGGGAACAGCTGCTGAGAAGTTTGCAAGTATCAGCCCCAGGCTATTGCCTGAGTGCTCACTCAGAGAGGGGATGTACTTTAGGAACCTATACCTCTGTCCCTGCTGGTCATGGCTCATCCCCAGACACTCTGGGGGCACTCTAACTGAGTGCCCCCATCTCTCTACCCTTTCCTGTCTTCATTTCCTTGCTAGCGCCAGCATCGTGTGTTTGTTTGTGTGTGTATGTGTGTGTATGTGTGTGTGGGGGGGGTGTATGTGTGTTGTTGTGTTGCTGGGGATCAAACCCAGGGCTTCATGCACGCTAGGCATGAAGCCCTCTACCAACCAGCCCAAGTGCCTGTTTTTAACCCTACTCATCAATCATTTCAAGAAACTTCCATTTATTCTGCAGCACACAGGAGAAAGATTCAACTGTATGTCTGGTAGGTTAAATTTCACATTATCATTTTTAAAATAACAAAACTCAAGGTGGTGTGGTACTGCCATAAGGACATACATATAGATCATTCAGGTCCAGAGATAAATCTTTATATTTATGGTCAACTGATTTTCAATAAAGGTACCAATGGGGAAAGATACTCCTTTCAATAAATGGTGCCAGAACAACTGAATATCCTCACTTAAGAAAATGAATTTAGACATTTATACCATACCTAATAATTAAGCCAAAATGTGTCAAAGACATCAGTGGAGAATGGGTGTGGGGATGGGGACTGACTGCAAGTGGATGTGAAGGATCTCTTTACAGTGATGGAAATATTATAGAACAGGACTACAATTAAAAAGTCATTGAGATCTATATTTTAAGTTGTATACTTTAAATAGGTGAATGTTATGGTATGGAAATTGTACCTCAATAAAGTAATTTTAATTAACAACTCTTCTAAGTGACAAATAATCAAGCATCTCCTTTATCTTTTTTTTTTTTTTTTTTTTGGTAGTGCTGGGGGTTAAAGCCAGGGCATTGCCCATGTGGGGCAAGCACTCTACCACTGAGCTAGAACCCCTGCACTATTTCTCTCTCTCTTTTTTTAAATCCAGGGGCACCTAACCACTATACCACATCCCCAGCCCAGTCCCTTTTTTGAGAATCTTGCTAAGTTGCCAAGACTGACTTTGAACTTGTGATTCTTCTGCTATGGACTCTGAAGCTGCTGGGATTACAGGCGTGCACCACCATGCACAGCTACTAACATTTTTTTAAAGTATACTAACAGATGAGGCACAAACTTGTCCAATGTTGGTTTTTCCAAGTCTATTTCTCTAAAGTGGTTTAGAAAAAGAACTGCATTGCCAATATCAGTTTTTTTTTAATATTTATTTTTTAGTTTTTTGCGGACACAACATCTTTGTTTGTATGTGGTACTGAGGATCGAACCTGGGCCGCACGCATGCCAGGCGAGCGCGCTACCGCTTAAGCCACATCCCCAGCCCCCAGCCAATATCAATTAAAATAACAATATGAGTAAAACTGTAAGTACTTATATATCCTCAGAAAAGTTTAGGGAAAATGTATCAAAGCAAAATGAATTATAGTTGAGAAAACCTAAAAACCATGCCACATTCTTACCTAAATAAAAATATCATGCCAAAAATTTCCATTTTTAAATAAGGCATTATAGATTAATAATGTTTTGTTTGCAGCTTGATATAAAGGGCCATGTCATCATTCAACTTTTAAGCTCTTTAAAAGTGTCAGCATAAAAATGAACTTAAAATGATGACATTCAATAATTAGTGATGTCCTTCAATTTCCGTTTCTATGCAACAAAGATAAACAGTATATTTAAAGATGAAATTTGCCTCAATAGGACACCCATAGCACAAGAGTTAATAACTAGAATCAACAAATGGGACTTACTCAAACTAAAAAGTTTTTTCTCAGCAAAAGAAACAATAAGAGAGGTAAATAGGGAGCCTACATCCTGGGAACAAATCTTTACTCCTCACACTTCAGATAGAGCCCTAATATCCAGAGTATATAAAGAACTCAAAAAATTAGACAATAAGATAACAAATAACCCAATCAACAAATGGGCCAAGGACCTGAACAGACACTTCTCACAGGAGGACAATCAATCAACAAGTACATGAAAAAATGCTCACCATCTCTAGCAGTCAGAGAAATGCAAATCAAAACCACCCTAAGATACCATCTCACTCCAGTAAGATTGGCAGCCATTATGAAGTCAAACAACAACAAGTGCTGGCGAGGATGTGGGGAAAAGGGTACACTTGTACATTGCTGGTGGGACTGCAAATTGGTGCAGCCAATTTGGAAAGCAGTATGGAGATTTCTTGGAAAGCTGGGAATGGAACCACCATTTGACCCAGCTATTCCCCTTCTCGGTCTACTCCCTAAAGACCTAAAAAGAGCATGCTACAGGGACACTGCTACATCGATGTTCATAGCAGCACAATTCACAATAGCAAGACTGTGGAACCAACCTAGATGCCCTTCAATAGACGAATGGATAAAAAAAATGTGGCATTTATACACAATGGAGTATTACTCTGCATTAAAAAATGACAAAATCATGGAATTTCCAGGGAAATGGATGGCATTAGAGCAGATTATGCTAAGTGAAGCTAGCCAATCCCTAAAAAACAAATGCCAAATGTCTTCTTTGATATAAGGAGAGTAACTAAGAACAGAGTAGGGACGAAGAGCATGAGAAGAAGATTAACATTAAACAGGGATGAGAGGTGGGAGGGAAAGGGAGAGAGAAGGGAAATTGCATGGAAATGGAAGGAGACCCTCAGGGTTATACAAAATTACATACAAGAGGAAGTGAGGGGAAAGGGAAAAATAATACAAGGGGGAGAAATGAAGGACAGTAGAGGGGGTAGAGAGAGAAGAGGGGAGGGGAGGGGAGGGGAGGGGAGGGGAGGGGGGATAGTAGAAGATAGGAAAGGCAGCAGAATACAACAGACACTAGTATGGCAATATGTAAATCAATGGATGTGTAACTGATGTGATTCTGCAATCTGTATACGGGGTCAAAATGGGAGTTCATAACCCACTTGAATCAAAGTGTGAAATATGATATATCAAGAACTATGCAATGTTTTGAACAACCAACAATAAAAATTAAAAAAAAAAAGATGAAATTTGCTTAAATCTATAGTTACCTGTGGGATCAAAAATTGATTTTTTTTTACAAATTAAATATATCATTCTAACAATGTAACTGCTGCTCTATCATTTTTAAAAGTTACATCAAGAGAAAAAAATCACACTCTAAAGAAGGAAAATGAGATGAGAGCACAAATCACTTAAGTATAAAAAATTCATATATTCTAAAAATCAACAGGATCTAGAACAAAAAGAATACTTAAAGGACAAATATAATTAGCTCTTAATATACTACTGATAAATTAATTAATAATACTAGTGTATACTCTAGCCCAGGATCAATTTCTATTACCAAATGCAACTCCTCCGGATTCTTGAGGAAACAAATTGTTGATTCGATCTATAAGGTAGTATAGTGAGATGTATGCTATATATGCTATATATCTTAAGAGGCTAATACCACCAAAAGAAAAATAATACAATTTTATAAAGAACTGTCTTTCAATAGTTTACCTTAAAATTGAGTGCTTAAAAAAAAAAAAAAGGAGAATGGAGTCATGTGCAGTGGCACACACCTGTAATCCCAGCGGCTCAGGAGGCCGAGGCAGGAGGAACCAGCCTCAAAGCTAGCCTCAGCAACAGCGAGGTGCTAAGCAACTCAATGAGACCCTGTCTCTAAGTAAAATACAAAATAGGGCTGGGGATGTAGTTTAGTGGTCAAGTGCCCCTGAGTTCAATCCCAGGTACCCAAAAAAAAAAAAAAAAAATTTTAAAGAGAGAAGGGGTGGCAATTACGTCATAAACACACATCCATTGAAAGTTTCAGATAGAACCTAAGCCACCAATGGTAACTTAATAATTACTGTATCTACCCCTATGTCAAATAAGCAAAAGGTTATCTCAATAAAAACAGCCTGGAATGCAAAGGGAGATCCAGAGTCAGCCTGCTGAAGAGCCACAAAGTCAAAAAATATACAAGATAATAGAAAATATGCAACTGAAATGAATAGAGTGAAATTCTGTACTTTTTTTTTTTCTTTTTTCTTTTTAAAGACTGGGTATAGAAATCTAGGAGAAATATCTTAATGAGAACAACTAGTATTGTATAATGCTAAGAAATGTTAAAGCTGAAAATAAAGGCCAATACTCAGTTGTCAAATTCAGAAGTCCTGTAGTATGTTTAGCTTTTCTCTTTAGAGACTTCAGTTTCTAATGAATAATAGTATTGAATAAAGGCTACCATTATTGATGACTCTTCACTGAGATTTAAGAAATAAAATTCTTTATCTGCTAATTGGTGCTAAGTATCAAGGACTTAACTGGCTGGAGTAGACAGAAGAAAGTGGTTAAGAGGCTTCAGAGAAACAACCCCTGCTGGCACATTACCCACTAGAGTAGACAAAGACTACTTATGTGAACTCCAGATTAAAATCACTAAAAATGTCTGTGTAGCACCAAATCCAACCTCTGTAACTGAATAGAAACTAAACAACTTTCAGCTTAGCTAAATGAAGTGATATAGTTTGTACTATGCGTCTATAATTTTACAAGTCACTAAACTAGTGAAGGTGCCATTTAAACAATAAAAACCTTTGAACTAAGTTTAGTACTTCATCTTTCAAGTTTCTATTCCATTTAATAGTAGCAAGACAATTGACTCCATAAATGTGTAACTCCCTTTCAAGAACAACGTGCTAGTCTGAGGACACAGCTTAGTGGTAGAGCACTTGCCTAGAGTGCTCAAGGCCCTGGGTTCTATCCCTCATCATGTCCAACAAAAACAAAAATGCTTTCCCTCTAGCTTATTAATCTATGGATTCAATTCACTGGTCTGGAGCAACTTTATTTACCTTGGACAAGCAAAACCACTATACCATGAAAAAGGAAGAAACTGATAATTTGCCTACTAGCCTTTTTATAGGCTTGTTAATCCCACATTCAGTATTTTCTTTGGGGGGAGGGTATCTTTAAACAAGATGATAAGACCTTGAAATAGCATTTTTAACAAGTTAACATTTAATATGGGTTGAATATTACAGTTTAAAAAACAAAAAATATATTCAAACTTCTACAGAACAAATTTTAATACCTAATTTGGATGTGAATATCTGGTATAGGTTGAATAACCCTTATCTAAGGGTTTTTCTTCTCTCTTGGTGCTAGGGATTGAACTCAGGGCCTCTTGAATGCTAACCACATGCTCCACCACTGAGCTACAACCTTAGCCCAACCTTTATCTGCAATGCTTGGGCCCAGAAGTATTTCAGATTTTTTTTTTTGGTTGGGGGGGAGGGTCTAGATTTTGAAATATTACCAGTTTGAGCATCCCTAATCTGAAAATCCAAATGCTTCAGACACCTGAAATTTTTTGAGTATCACACTGACACTCAAAAACATTTTGGATTCCAGATTTTCAGATTAGGGATACTCAACATGTACTTAAAAAAAAAAAAAAAAAGTAACTTTCAGTTAAATCAGCAACCTTATGAGCAAACAATGAGTTTAAAAGTTACTAAAGAGAGGGAAAATAACAACATAAATGTTCCTTGGATGCTTTTGCTCTTTGATGGTTCATAGACACTATATTTGTAATCCCATCTAATGATGCTTTCTCTTTTTAAAGACTAGAGTATCTTTTCTTCTCCTAGGCATTAATTTCATAAAACTACTTCTATGGCTAATCCATATTGAAAGATGTTTCCAAAACAAATAGGCCTACATTTCACCTTATCTACTATTTTTGTGAAGGCATACATTTAAGGAATATAAATCACACACTTTAGGACATGTATATTGATTTTTTTTTTTTTTTTTAAGAGAGAGAGGAGGAGAGAGAGGGGGAGAGAGAGAGAGAGAATATTTTTTAATATTTATTTTTCAGTTTTCGGTGGACACAACATCTTTATTTTATTTTATGTGGTGCTGAGGATCGAACCCAGCGCCCCGCGCATGCAAGGCGAGCACGTTACCACTTGAGCCACATCTCCAGCCCTTGATTTTTTTTTTAATATTTAAAATTTTTTTAAATTTTCAATGGACCTTTATTATTTATTTACTTTCTTATTTATATGCAATGCTAAGAATTGAACCCAGTGCCTCACACATGCTAGGCAAGCAATTTATCACTGATACCAGTGAGCTACAACCCTGTCCAGGAAATGTATATTGTATTCAGAAACTACTTGCCTTGAATTTTTTTTCTCAATAAGGTTTATTAAAAAGCTCTGTTTCCTTACATGAAATTAATGCATGGTACCATTTAAATGATGCAACCATTTGCCAAATAAACAGAAACAATAAATTATACTATACTTGCAATGTATTATGCCTGATCAAGATTTCCCCATATATATTCAGTTCACTATCTTCCATTTGTTCAACTAAGCACTTCACAGTTCAAGATGTAATCCAATTCCCACAAAGACATAAGATCTAAAATGTAACCTTGGTCTATCTTTAGATAGTCCCAAAAAGGCCCCAGGAGAATGCTACTATTTAATGTAGAATAGTTATTTCTATCAATCAATCAATATCAGTAAAGAAGACATTTTAGAAAGGCTCTTTAACATCAAATTTTATTTACCTGTAATATCAAGAACTGTAGGAGATGCAATGTAGTATCTATGAACTGTTTCAAGAAGTTGAGCACCATGGCCTTGACCTTGAAATGGAGTCAATATCAGCATCTGACTAAAGAAATGATTTTAAAATTAAAATTTCACATCAGTTAAAAAATTGAGAATCATTTTAGTATTAGGAACATTTTAAAATCTGTGATTTTTTTTAAGCTTCAAGAAGTCCAAAACTTATCAAAATACTCAAAATTGGTTTACTTTTCCACACTGTTTCAAAAGGAACAATGAAATAAATCAGTACATAGCCAGTGAATAATGGTGATTTTTTTAAACAAATCAACACTATTAAAACAAGTATTGGAAACTTCAGCAGTTCCTTCTTCTGAAATAAAAGACAAGGCACGTGTTATACTGCCAATTACCTTACACGTGGCCGGGTTTTGTCTGGGTACACATAGTAATTATAGACTGTCATGTAGCCTACGGTCGCAAAGAGTGTAGCTCCATCCTTATTATACTTCTCAAATCTGCAGATAAAACAGAAAGCCAAGCAGGTCAATTACAGTCGCGCTCCCATGCAGTGTCCATTTTCTTTTCCATTTTCTGACTGAATTTTCAGTGTCAGCAAGCTACTCTGTGAGGGCCCAATGGGTACACCTGCTATGTTCTGAATGTACAATTCACTTAATTGGTGTGCAGCAACTTGGATAAATCAGACCTCTTTACATCACTTCAGTGCACTTGCCTATTATAAAGATGAATAGGTGGCAAGTAAAAGAAAACACAGGCAAAGCTCATTTTACTGTTTAAGCCTACATTCAGGGCCCTAACGGACAACAGCATTTAATTCAGCTCTATTCTCAAGGTCTCCCAAAGCATAATGAAGGAAAACTCAAGCCTCATAAACAATAGTTTTTCTTTCCTGGGAAAAATATCATTATACTGTCCCAATAATTGGGCTGCCACAATTAAAATGCTGGCTTTGTGGAGGTAATAAGGTCTACTGTTGCTTTAGAATTGTACTTACACTAGAAAGTAGTGCCATCTTTCATCATCCACGTCAATAAAGCTAGCAGTTTCAATAAACCACATCAAAAAGGTCTGAAGCCTTTCATGATATTCTCGAAAGCCTCTACATGTCATGTCAGCCTAGGGAAAAAGCCAGGAAAAGTCAGGTGAAACTCATCACAGAGGTAAGTCAAAGTCTGCAGAACACAAAACTATCCTGTGGGAAAATGTTTAGAAGTCTCAGATTAAATGTGTACACAGACACACAAAACAGATCTATTTTTAATGTCCACAAAAACTTGTTTCCTAAAGCTAGAATAAATTACTAAGAATAAAATAAAAATTGCATGTAGACTTCAGGCACATGGAAGTAATTTTAACCAAGAAATATACAGATTTATCTTTACCTTGTATATCTGAAAAGTAAAGTTTTCTCCTCCTGTTGGACTGAGAACTGAGTATGTATGAAGTAAGGTCCCAAATGGCTTGAAATCAACTTCCTTTTCCAGCAAAGAAAGAAAATCATTTGTGTTTGTGCAAAATCCAGGTGGAATGATTTGTCTGATTTTGCCTTCAACATCATCTGCCTAGAGAATGTAGGATAAAAGACATAAATTAATAACACATTTGAATTTCAGGTGAATTATGTTCAGTTTCTCTAACATGGACAAAATCAACAAACTTCAATTCACCATTAAACTAAAGATATAAACACACTATAGTAAACTGGAAAAGGACATTTCAGGTCCACAAACCACTGTATCACAAATTTGAGATGAGCAAAACATAAAAACAAATTAGAGAATGCAGGGAGCCTAATATCAAGTGTAATAATAATGTCAATGTTATGAAATTTCTAACATCATGTAGAAAATGCTGAATGCTGACAACCTACCTTTATGACAACCTAAACTAGCCAAAACAAAAGGCTGCTTATTATTTTATATGTGTCAAAGAGACCATATTATTCAAGACATGAAAAGATCACCAGCAGTAGTTAAGTAACACTAGAGTCCAACCAAATGAATAGTAACTTCACAATAAACAAGCAGAGAGATAACAACTCCCTCATATGCCAACAAGCTAAAATGATAATTTAAAAAATATTCCTACTTAAGAAATATAGAAATTATATGAATGGCTATATTATCGATTCGTTCCTATAATGTAACAAAATTTTTAGAGACCTGGACTTGTGATAGTACAAAAAAGACAAGACTGAACAACAAAATTAAACTTGGAGATTAAAATTACCCATGTTAAACAACCTCAATGAATGTTAAAACTATCAGCTGAGCAGACTTCATAATCCTTTTCAAAACCCCAAAAGACCACTTGATTGAATACATTTACTACTTCTCTTTAACCATGAATATTTGATGAAGTCTTACAATAAAGTATTACTGCTTCTCACCAGGCAATAAAACTTAATGAATTGGTCTCAACTTAACAAAACCTTATCCCTCAATACAGTCCCTAAAAGCCTGACATTACATTCAACAAAATGAGCTTGCATTCTATTCAAACTTTTTCCTGAACAATGAGGCCAGGTTTTTACTTAATGGAGTTTGCCGTGAGTTCAGCTGTAATGTTTGTATTGTATCTATTTCCACAAGGACTGACACAAGAACACTTTGTGTTAACTTACTAAGCAGCTCTTTCATACCGTTTACATGCATGATGGGTATTAGTTCTAAACCAAGACCCTTGCTACTTAGCATTCAAAACAGGGAAATTAAGATGCTTAGGACAAAATACACTACAAAAGGCTAATACAACATGCTACTAATTCCTGTCCTTTCAACCATTTTTTAACTAAGTAGAAGCAATGCACCTGCAGATGAATAGCACTTTATTATCATTCAGTTACATTTTAGGATAAGAGAACCAAGGATGGAGTTTATCACAAACAAGTTTTATTTTCAATGCTCTGGTACCACCAACATTTATATATAATTTGTTTGTAGCTATAAAAATAGGAGTTATTATTTAAAATATCTCTTTTCAACTATATGCCCAAGTTTATTTCTAATATGTATTATCAGTCCTTGTAATCTATTCACCCTCAAGATAGATAAATTACACTTGATAGAACTACTTTTGTTTATTTACAAAGTACATACTATTTGATATTTTTTCTTAACACTGCTAACATGAAAATATCATCTTAAACATATACTCAATAACTACATGAGGAAGTTGTTATAATGAAGGATATTTGTAATAAGTTTGCTGTATAGCAATTAAAATCCAAAGTAGTGATGGATAAACTTGTATAACTGTAGTTCAAGTTTTTAAATATCAAGAAAAAAGGGGTTTATAAAAAAAACACATAGCAGGTATAATTTTAACCCTTAATAACCTTCTGTATGTCCTGTCCTCTAAATAAGGCATTGCAAAGAATGATCAAGTCACTTTGCCTATCATGAACCAAATCAAGCGGCAGTTCTGGTGAAAGACAAAGCTACCAAAAGTTTGAGCTCAATAAGGTTGAAGGAAAGCTAATATTTAACATTCAGCCTTTAAAGGATACTTATTGATTATAATATAGATTTTCAAATAAAATATTTTGCTCTGTGCAAGTCTGTGTTACTTCAAGAACTTTTATGAAGGGGAATGCTAAGTTTAAAAAAACAAGGAATCTTTATATATGTAAATATATGTGTGTGTGTGCGCGTCTGTGTCTGATATACTTAAACAAATTAAAATCAAATAAAGGCTGGGGCTGTAGCTCAGTGGTAGAGAGCCTGCCTAGCATGTGAGGCACTAGGTTTGATCCTCAATGCCGCATAAAAATAAATAAAATCAAATAAAAAAATCAATCAATCAAATAATAAATAAATAAATATAGCTCTTCAAACCTAGTATTCAGAACTCAAACACTTTTTTTGCTCCAAGAAAAAATGTTTGCATTTCTGTTAAATGGATTTTGCATTAACAAAAAGAAATCCTACAACCACCATGTCTTAAGAGATCTGTATTCTTCTAAAATGTACACTTTAATTCAGTTAAACTGAAAATGTTAATTTTTCATATTGGATTACTGGTCTGATCATAAATCATCAGTAAGAAAAAGCCATTAAATAATTTTTTATTGAATGTAGAATTAAAAATGTAATGAAAGCTTTCAGTTCCAATGCTTGTGACTAAAAGTATAGATTCTACTTCTGAAGATCACTGAAAAATTGTCTTCAAGAACTTTATCCTAAATGTCAATTAAAATCAGATACAAGTATAGAAAGGGTAAGAAATTAAATGGAACAGAGCAAGAATCTAGAATGACTTAATTTATTTAATTAATAAAGCTGTTCCTTACAAATGTTCCCCTAACATTTGGTGATTTCTTTTTAAAGAAAGGAAAGCATAAAAGTAACTATTCTAGTTAGGTCTTACAGTAAGTGGGTCATGAAATGTTTTTAGATTGTGTAATCTCTCAACAATGGTCATTTCAATTTCCAGTGTTCTATCTTTGTTACACATAACAATGTTCCAACTGAGCAATTTTAACTTTTCCTTATCACTGCATAAAACAATGTGCCTGGGCTAGAGTTGTGGCTCAGAGGTACAGTGCTTGTGTACCATGCATAAGTCACTGGGGACTTTGTACTCATTCTTAAAACCCAATAACCTCTTTAGTATCATGTCTTAAGCAGTATCATTTGTCTAAATTTATGTATAGTAAGTTTCTTTTCTTTTTCTGTATCAGGGATTTAACCCAGGGGTGCTTCACCACTGAGCCACATCACCAGCCCTACTCCCCCACTTTTTAGACAGGGTCTCGCCAAATGGCTTAGGCTGGCCTTGAACTTGTAATCCTCCTGCCTCAACTTCCCAAGTGTCTGGGATTACAGATGTGCACCACCATGCCTGGTTATAGTAAGAGGTTACAATCAAGGCATGTTAAGTAGGTAAAACATGCTCTTCTTTACCTGGCTAAAGTAGCACATAGATTTAACACTACTGTAATTATTGGTGGTTTTTCTTTTCTTTTTTTTTTTTTCCTTCTTTTTTGCATTACTGGGGATTGATGCTGAGCTACATCCCCAGGCCTTTTTATTTTTTATTTTGTGACAGGGTCTTGCTAAATTGATGAAGCTGGCCTCAAACCTGTGATCCTCCTGCCTCAGCCTCTAGAATTGATGGGATTATAAACATGGGCCACTATTCCAGTTGCATTATTATAATTCTAAGAATACCCAAGATATGTCACAAAAAGAAGGCATAAGAAATTCTGCATCTATTTAATTTGCTTAAATTTATATTCTCGGACAACATTTAAACTTCAAATGTACAAATCTGAATATTGTTAAATGAAGGTCATATTATGAAAAAACAAAGGTTGTATGATGTTTATAATGCATTAGTGTTTTGCGTACTTGAACTAACAAGCAAAAGGGGTAGGGATGTATGTAGTTCAGTGGTAGAGAGTTTGTCTTGTATGCATGAGACCAGGAGTTCAATCCCCAGTACAGGGCAGGGGACAGGGACACGACTAAGCAAGATAAAATTTTCAATATATAATTTTAAGCTTTCTAATATTTCATTAAAAAGTATACCAATCAAAAACACTGTCACAATTGCTGTGGGGCGGGGGGTAGGGGATTATAGCATAACATTACTAGTATACCAAAGATGATGATGATGATGATAATGATTTTGGTACCAGCGATTGAATCCAGGGGCATTTAACTATTGAGCAACACTGCCAGACCCTTAGTGAGACAGGGTCTTACTAAGTTACTGAGGCTGGCTTTGAACTTGAGATCCCCTCCTGCCTCAACCTCCCAAACCACTGGGATTACAGGCAAGTGTCTCTGTGCCCAGCCAAAAATTATTTTTTCCTTTCCTCAAGGATAAATTTTATAAATACATAGGATTTTCCCATAAAGAGACTAAAAACTCCGGAAAAAATTTAAAATCTTCTTTCATCTAATTGCAAATTCAACCCAAATAAGTGGGAAACAAGGATAAAATGACTAAATTCATAGATAATACAACCTATCCATGTATGTCATGTTTCTCTATCAAATCTTTCTCAGAAATGCTAATAATTAGTAAGACTGAACAATCTTGGTCACATATCCCTTCACTAAAAAACAATGAATTTACTCCAAGAGAAGGCAGGAGGTATTTAATAAAAGCAAAAGTTAGGAGCAACCAAAGATAAACAAATCATAAGTGTCTGATTAAATCATGTTTATTATATTTGAGGAATCAGAATAATTATTTTGCCTTTGAAGAGATTTTACAAGAATCTTAATAATGACTAAAGAATTTTTGGTGAAATTGGAAAAATCAATTTGGAAAAGAAAATGAATCGATGATGAAAGAGCAATATAAGTAAAATTATAATAAGCAAATTAACTTTAAAGCAGATTTTCTACGGCTACTGACCCCCTCCCTAAAAGGGTTTATTTTTCATATAAAAATGTTACACCAGGTGGTGCATGCCTGTAATCCCAGCGACTAGGGAGGCTAAGGCAGGAGGAAGTTCAAGGTCATCCTCAGCAACTTAGTAAGACCTGTCCCAAAATAAAAAATAAAAAAGAGGAATGTAGCTCAAAGGTAACGTGCCTCTGGGCCAATCTCAAATAAAATTTTAAAATAAATAAAAACAATGCTACAGAGTATGACCTACAAAAACTCAAATATGACAGATAATAGTCCCAAACCTAAATATCCAAAACAAATTTGATATTTTTTCCCATTTAAATCTTCCCCATATCAGGACCACTGTCGTTTATGCAATGGTATTCAATGGGATTCTCATCTATCATATCTAAGTCAAAAGCGAAACTTACTGGTTACTGGTTCTACCTCTAAATAATATTCTCAATCTGACAACTAAATCCAGCATCTCCTCTAACACTGTTAGAGCATGTTAGAGACTAATGTTTTGGTCTTCCTTCTTTTACTCTTGCCCCCTATTATGTGTTCTTAGCATAGAAGTCAGAATCATCTTAAAAATGTAAATTATATGACTATGTACTTAAAATCTCTTAATGCTACTAATTATTCTTACCTTTTACAAACATCTTATTATTCAAAAGAAGACCAAACACAATCTAGCTTTGCCACCCCTTCAACTATCCCAGTTCTCCATAACACTTCTGAATTTGTTTATTTACTAGTTTGTTTACTGTTGACTAGTTGTTTCCTCTTGGCTAGAAAATAAATTCCATGAGAGCAATTACTTAGTTTTATTTGCTACTTTTTCCCTGGTATCAAGAACAAAGGCAGCAGCTAGGTATAGTGGCACATGTCTATAATCTCGGCGACTCAGGAGGCTGAGGCAAGAGGATCACAAGTTCAGAGACAGCCTCAGTAACTTAGCAAGGCTCTCAGCAACCTAGGAGACCCTGTCTCAAAAATGAAATAAAAAATAAAAAGTGCTGAGGCTGGCTAAGTGGTTAAGCACCCTTGGGTTCAATTCCTGGTACAAAAAAAAAAGAACAAAGAAGGCTCTGTGGAATGAACACTCTTATTGCAAAATGAGACAGAAGAGGCAAGCCCATTTCTCCAATATCCACTATGCTGCCTTCTTTTTTTTCCTTTTCCAACAAGGGGTGATAATAAATCTTTGTTTGAATACTATAAGAGATTGATTCCCTACACTTACCCAGTACTTATAAATGAAAAAAAAAAAAACCTGATTTTCAAGAATGTCACAATTAGAAGGCAAAGATTTGATTATGGAAAATCTCCATTTTACTAAATCTGCTAGTTTATCTAATTTTAAGTCTTTCTAAATGTTTTACCTCCACAACTACTACAGTATTATTCAGAATCACTTTTCTATCTGCATTTTTTTTTAATTTCCCAGGGACACAAACTACCAAATAAACATCAAATGTAGTTACGTATTCATCTGGCAAGCTTAGTAATTTCAAACATGTCTGAGAAGTGAAAGAAAAAACAAAAAAAAAACAAATAGTACTCAAAATATTTCTAACACACTGAATAACAAATATGAAGACGCTTTCATGATAAATATTTGAAGTGATAGATCTAACAATTACCCTAATCTTATTAGTGTATGCAGGTATTGAAATATCACACTATGCCTCACAAATATGTACATTATGTGTCAAAAATTTAAAAGTATTTTAGCCAGGCATGGTGGCACACACCTGTAATCCCAATGGCTCGAAGGCTGAGGCAGGAGGATAGCGAGTTGAAAGCCAGCCTCAGCAATGGCAAGGCACTATTTAAGTCAGTGAGACCCTATCTCTCTTTTTTTTTTTTTGTGCTGCGGATTGAACCCAGGGCCTTATACATGTGAGGCAAGCACTCTACTAACTGAGCTAAATCCCCAGCCCCCTACCTCTAAATAAAATACAAAATAGGGCTAGGGACATGGCTCAGTGGTAGAGCGCCTCTGAGTTCAATCCTCAGTACCATCCAAAAAAATTTTTTTTTTAAAAATATTTAAAGATTATTTTTGACCTCTTTCATGCTGTACACACAATTCATGCTGCACATGATTCCATAAAACTTACCAATATATTATTTTTAATCCATAGATTGTTTGCTAGAGAAAAGCTCCCCAACGACAGCAATAAATTGGGAGCAAATAGTATAACACATGGAAAGGGGGCAAAAATATACACACACAATGTAAACTATAGAAATCAGTTAATCAACACAAGAGTATGGGCCCATGTAGAACAGGTCATAAACAGTCTTAACATTTTTTCTTTTGGTGCTGGGAATTGAAGCCAGAGACTTCAACGTTAAGCATGCAGTTTACCACAGAACTATAGTATCCAGCCCCAGTCCTAACGTCTTTTAATCAAAGAGTTACTACATATTGTGTATAACACTACCAGGTGATCATCTCAAAGTAAGATCTTGATTTTTTTTTTCCCTCAGTACCACTGAAAAACCCAGGGGCACTCTACAACTGAGCTACATCCCCAGACTTTTTTTCCTTCTCCTTCCTGTGATAGGACCTCACTAAGTGGCCTCCAATTTGCAATTCACCTGCATCAGTCTCCCAAGTAACTGAGATTACAAGGATACACCACCATGCCTGCTGATGTTTGTTATTTACTAGTGTGTGACCTTTGGCAACGCTTTTGCAATACAACCAAACCAAAAAATAAATAAAGACCCAAGGATTTCTTCCAATTTCCAAACACAGATTCCTCATTTTTTTCTGAGCCTTCACAGATTCACCTTAAAAGTTCTTATTTCTTTCTACCATGATTATTTTTAGGTGATGTTTACTCTAAAATAATGTAGGCTGTCTTTCACACTGCAAACCAGCAGTGCCTCTGATGTCCCTATTTTTACCAACAGTCTGTTCAAGGTAATCTATATTTTTCCTTCCTTCCTCTTTTTTTTTTTCCCTTTGATATGTGTGTGTGTGTGTATGTGTGTGTGTGTCTGTTTTGCTGGGGATTGACTCCAGGGCCTTGCACATGGTAGGTAAGTGCTCTACCACTGAGCTACAGGCTAGTGGCTCAGCCTTATTATTTTTTCATCATGAACCTCAAAATTAGGCCAGCCTCTACCCATTTCCAAATTTACTTCTACATTTTTAGTTATTTGTTACAGCAGCACCCCACCTCCTGGTATAAAAATCTATAGTTTTCTGTGAATGCTACAAGAAATTACCACAAACTTGATAGCTTACAACCACATTTGTTCTCCATGTATAAAGGAAAAGTCTAAAATCATTATCAGTTGAGCCATAATCAACAGGTAGCACTCCCTCCAAAGGCTCCAGAAGACAATCCACTCCTCACTTCTTTCAGCTTCCAATGGCTAAGCATTCTTTGCCTTGTGGCCACATTTTGTAATAGTCTCGAAAATTTAAAAAAAAATTTTTTTAGTTGTAGATGGACAAATACCTTTATTTTGTTTATTAATTTTTTATGTGGCAAAATTAATAAATAAAATAAAGGTATCTGTCCATCTACAGTAGCCTTTTTTTTTTTTTAATGCAGTATTGAGGATTGAACCCAGGGGTGCTGTTATGGTTTAAATGAGTTGCCTCCCCAAAGTTCCTGTTAATGCACGAATATTCAGAAGTGCAAAGGTTAGATTCTGAGAGCTGTAACCTGATCAGCCCATACTACTTTGAATGGACTGACTGGGAGGTAACTACATGCACCTGAGGTGTGGCTAGAGGAAGTAGGTCACTGGGAGCATGTCCTGAAAGGCTGCAAATGTACTAAGTGCCCCTTCTTTCTCTTTCACTCCCTCCCTTTCACTCCCACCCCTCTCCTTCTACTTCCTGACCCCACCATGAGGTGAGCTGCTTTTCTCTGCTGGGCCCTTCCCCTATGATTTGCTGCCTCACCTTGGGCCCAGAGCAACAGAGTTGGCCACCTATGGACTGAAACCTCTGAAACCATAAGCCTCAAATAAACTTTGCCTCTTCTATGTTGTTCTGGTCCGGCATTTTGGTCACGGTAACATAAAAGCTGACTAAAACGGGCACTTTACCACTGCTACATTCTCAGGCCATTTTTATTTTTTAAATTTTGAGTCAGGATCTCAATAAGTTGCTGAGGCTAGCCTTGAACTTGTAATCCTCTGCCTCAGCCCCCTGATTCACTAGATTACAGGTGTGCACTACTGCACCCAGCAAAAATGAAGGTTCTTGTTGTTGTTTTAAAGAGCATTATAGTTACACAAAGTAGTTGGTTTATTTTGATAAAATCATACATGCATGGAATTTAATTTACTCCCTTTCAGTCCCTGTTCCCCAGAAGATCACAAAGGGAATGAACAGACTAATGATCATGATCACGGGGCTAATAAAAATGACAGGAAACTGGTCTGGGGCTGTAGCTCAGTGGCAGAGCGCTTGCCTATAAACAACTAAAATAAAGGCATTTGTCCATCTATAACTACCAAAAAAAAAAAAAAACCACAGGAAACTAAATACTTCCACAACTAAAAAACAAATATGTGACTTTAAAAGTACTCTCAAAGGGCTGGGGATGTGGCTCAAGCGGTAGCGCGCTTGCCTGGCATGCGTGCGGCCCGGGTTCAATCCTCAGCACCACATACAAAGATGTTGTGTCCGCCGAAAATTAAAAAATAAATATTAAAAATTCTCTCTCAAAAAAAATACTCTTATAGTCTCTCTTCTGTTAAATATTTATATTTTAAAAACTGTCTTAAACTCAATTGGAAAACAGTTAAAAATAAATGTTCTGTTCTTACCTCCACACAGTCAAAGTTCTCATCGACTTTAGATGCATATTCAACACGAAACATTGTTGAGAGACTACCGGCAATATAGTATAACAAGATCTTCAGACCCTTGTAACCAAAAGCAGTTTCACTGAAACAAGGGGAAAAAAACAGCAATAATCAAAATAAATTTCTGCAAGTCATTAAAAAATATTAATCATACATATAAACAAATTAACTTCATGGATAATTTTAAGATTATAAACTATACTTATTTAATTAAAAAAAACATTTGAAATAAAACTGGGCTTCAGTTTTCATATATAAAATAGAATAATGGTGCCTAACTCAGAAATATTTGGATTAAATGAATAAGTTAATATATGTAAACCACTTATAACACTGATTGTCATAGTGTATATGTACTCGATAAATTGTTAGACATTATTATTGCTCCTATGCCTACTACTACCACCATTACTAAAAGGCATTTCAAATGAGACAAGTAAGTGTTGAAGTAGGACTTGGCTAGGCAAGCAACTAAGACCTGACCTTGGGCCAGTCGTTCCAACTTACTGCTTGCTTTTATTGCTAATATCCATAGTTTCTAAAAACAGTGATAGCACCTATCTTCTTTTCTTTCTTTGTTTTTCTTTTCTGTCTTTCTTTCTGCAGTACTGGGGATGAACCCAGGGTCTCACACATGCTAAGCAAGCACTCAACCACTAATCCATACACTTAAATCTTTCTATGAATTCAGAAAGCAGAACTGGGCCTGCTGGTTTTTCCTGCTATCACATAGCCTTATTATTATTTCTTATCAGCTTTAAAAGTCTTCTAAAAAGCAAAGAAAAAAAAAGTAAACTCTAAAATACTCAGAACAGTAAATCTATAGATGGAAAGTAGATTAGTGACTGCCTAGGACTGGAGAATCAGAGTGGAGGAAGGAGTTATGGGCTTTTGGTGAGAGTGATGAAAACATTCCAAAATTGATTATGGTAATGGTTGTACCACTCTGAACTATGAAAAACCACTGAATCTTGCTTTTAAAATAAATTGACTGTCACCTGTCCAAATTAGAATAGTGAGATGTGGTAAAGCATGTTCCTTTTAATGATACTATGCAAAATAAGCATGTGCAAAATGCTAATAAGAAGCAATATCTATAAAACTAGACCTTATCCATTGAGTTAGTACCACAGGAAGGGGTTTGTTTTTGTTTTGGTGACACTGTGGATTGAACCCAGGGTCTCATGCATACTAGGGCAAGTGCTCTACAACAAAGCTGTAATCCCAGCACTAAAAAGATTTTGGGGTAAGGTGAAAATGTACTTGGAACTTACTTTCAAATGGTTCAATAACAACAATAATATATACAAGAAGAGAGAATGATTAAAGCAAATTTAACTAAGTTAAAAGTGTGAATTCAGGTAAAAGATATTCACTTATTACTCTTGTAACTTCCTGCAAATCTGAAAAAAAATTGAAATCAACAAATTAAACAAAAAGAAGTTGGGCACGGTAGCGCATGCCTAAAATCCCAGTGGCTTGGGAGGTTGAAGCAGGAGGATCCCCCCAAATTCAAAGTCAGCCTCAGCAATGGTGAGGAGCTAAGCAACTCAGTGAGACCCTATCTCTAAATAAAATGCAAAATAGGACCGGGGATGTGGCTCAGTGGTCAAGTGCCCCTGAGTTCAATCCCTGGAATCAGAAACAAAAAAAAAAGAAAAGAAATGGTACCTATTTACTCCAATAATATAGTGAAACTAAAGAAATCAAATAATATGTTGAATATACTACGACATATCCTTAAAGTTGCTTCTAAAAATAAATTTCTCTAATTTCTTATTTAATCATAGAATAACAACTGAAGCCTTCCAGCTGTAGGGAAGTATATGTTATAATAGAATTAGTATAACAAAAAGGTAAGCAAAAAAATTAATTAAATCTGGGCTCTGGAATCAAACTGCCAGAATGTGAAGTCTAGCCATTCATATATCCTTAGGCAGTTACACAATTCCACCCAACGCACAGCTAATATGGCCTTGAGAATTAAATGAGATAATGTATTCACAGTACTAAATGATAAGTATTACATAGACTAGTGTCTCAATGTCAAAAATACTATTCTAATATGTAACCCTAACTCTAATTACATGAGAAATGAGGTAAAGAAAATAAAATCTGACTTCCAAATCTTAAAGAAGAATGGATTTTTTTTTTTTTTTGCCATACTAATTTACTAATTTGGCAAACCTTTTTTTTTTTTTTTTTTTTTTAAGTTGTCAATGGACCTTTGTATCATATTTATTTATTTATATGTGGTGCTGAGAGTTGAACTCAGTGCCTCACACATGCTAGGCAAGTGCTCTGCCACTGAGCCACAATCTCAGCCCTGGCAAACCTTTTATTAATTTACTTACTCATCCCCAAAGAGTTGATGGGTATATTCAGGAAAGAAAGTTCTAATGTCATTCTCAAGATCTTCAGGAAAACGAACTGTTTAAAAAAATAAAAAATACAGAGATATTAAGGATACTAAAAGTGACAGGAATTTCTATTTCAAGAATTT
The DNA here is from genome assembly GCF_021218885.2 of Marmota monax. Taxonomy (NCBI): domain Eukaryota; kingdom Metazoa; phylum Chordata; class Mammalia; order Rodentia; family Sciuridae; genus Marmota; species Marmota monax. The sequence continues at coordinate 6,876,017 of NW_026692781.1, read as the reverse complement.
CACTATAATTAGGATACAAACAACATATTTCTTACTTAAGATGTCACTATTATATAATTTATACTGGATTCTCATAAGATTAGTGAACAATGAAAATGAAAAATGAAAAAGTAAGTTATAGATGAAAATTTTCTAATACTGTCCTCATGGTCAGTGAGGTTATTCAATGGATGCCAACATATCACCTAGCAGATTACTAATTCACAGAAGGAAAGATATCTTTTCACTTTAGATATCTGATAGTCACCACTTTTCTATGTGATATAATAGCATCAACCCTCATTATGGAACAGACCAACATTACATGCCTACTAACTCAACAATATGAAGCACACGGCATCACTTATGAAGTTTTGTTTTATAACCAAGAATGTTTATTCTAACTCTAATAACGGTTTTTAGTCTTCTAATTTACAGGAAATACAGATAATAATGAAACAAGTTAAACACCACCAAAAGGAAACAAGACAAATCCAGAATGTAGATTTGTTTAATAATTCTATGCAATAACTTTACACTTCCACAGAAATCCATAGCATGGCAAGGGAGAAATGCCTAAGGAGGGAGGGAGTCCACTCTAGATTAAGAGAGATTAAAAAATATTAAAACCAAATGCACCAGGGGCTTGGGAGGCTGAGACAGGAAAATTGCGAGTTCAAAACCAGCCTCAGCAAAAGCTAGATGCTGAGCAACTCAGTGAGACCCTGTCTCTAAATAAAATTCAAAATACGGCTGGGGATGTGGCTCAGTGGTCAACTGCTCCTGAGTTCAATCCCCAGTAGGGGGGGGGGTTGGGCAAAAACAAATGCAGTACATGGAGCTGGGGGGATACAGCTCAGTGATAGACTGCTTTGTCTAGCACATGTAACGCCCTGTGTTTGATCCCCAGTATTGTAAAAACAAAAGCCAATGCAGTTCATGATTCTTGATTGGAATTTGCTTTTAATTAAATTTTATAAAGCTATTATAGAATTGAAGGCAGAATACAAAATTACAGGATATTGAAGGATTACCTTTAAATTTTCTTAGCTCTGATAAGAAAATTATAGTTTTCTTATATATAGTTTGGCATTATAGTTTTATACACACACACACACACACACATATATATATATATACATGTTAATGCTCATATATTAGGAAATGTACTGTGAGGGAGGCGTCATGATATTCAGAAACCTACTTTTCAAATAATTCAGCAAAAATACACACAATAAAGCAAATATGGCAGAATGTAAATTTGATTCTAGGTGTTGGATATAGGTGAGTATTGTTTTATTCTCTCAACTTCTCCATGTGTTTGAAATTGCTCACAATAAAAATTGAAAGAAAAAAAAAGACAAGACCTGGGCCAATATAGTCAGATGTTAAGATATGAAAAAGTGGAGAGATGGGATCACAGATACTCATTAGTTTGCTTTGTTTTTTGTGTGTAATCTTTCAAAGTTAATAAAAAGTAGTCCAATATGTCCAGACTCATTAACTTAAAATTTTCCAACTGTTAAATCTTGAATGTTTGAAAATGTTTCACTATCTCTTAGAAATTTGAAAAACCAATTTCAAACTACTGCTTTTAATATGTATATTATATCACCATTTGCATGGGTAAAGAAGCTGAGGCAGGAGGATTGCACGTTCAAAGCCAGCCTTAGCAACTTAGTGAGGCTCTAAGCAACTAGTGAGACCCTGTCTCAAAAAATAAAAAGATGGGACTGCGTATGTAGCTCAGTGGTAGAGCGCTTGCCTAGCATGTGTGAAGCACTGGGTTTGATCCTCAGCACCACATAAAAATAAAATAAATAGGGCTGGAGTTGTAGCTCAGTGGTGGAGCACTTGACTGGCATGTGTGAGGCCCTGGGTTTGATCCTCAGCACCACATATAAATAAATAAAGTAAAAAGATCCATTGACAACTATATATATACAAATATATATATATACATACACACACATGTTATATATATAAACTAAATAAATAAAATAAAGGTATTGTGTCCATCTACAATTTTAAAAAACTTTAAAAAATAAATTTAAAAAGGTCTGGGGTTGTGGCTCAGTGGTTAAGCACTCCTGGATTCAATCCCTGGTACCAAAAAATAAAAAATAGTCACTAAAAATTTTCCTTCCAGGAAAACCTCCAACATTAACATTCTGGGGGAAAATGGAAGCTTAAAGCCTGCTACACTAAATGGCACATTATTGCTATGTAGAACACAGGGCTTGCAATAAATCTTTCGTTTGAACATATGTTCTATTGTTTCTACTTCTATATATAGTTCCCATTCTTTCTGGTTTTCAGACTTATTTTAGGTTTTGAGGGACAAGATACATACAAGAAGATACGTGTTGTTAGCCAAAAGCAAAAATAAGAAATCACCAAAGCACATTAATCAATTTTAAGCTTGTTTAATAAATACTTAAGCATTTAACATGTGTAAAATCTGTTGACAGGTGCTCACAATGTACATATAAGTGGCTTCTAACCCTCAAGTAGTTTCAGAGTTGCTGCCACACATTTCCCATAGTATCTGATTGTATTATGGATTATTACTAAATTTACTTATAATTCTGTGTTCTTTAACTGAAATCTTAGTGTTCTAGCCAACACATTTTCTCCTGACAGTGTGAATGGATAAGTTTAATTATATTATTTTAAAACATAGGGGTAGCTCCAGTTTGGGGGCAACATTCTTATCAGCACCAGCAATCTACAGAGTTAGGGGTCTCAATATTATAATACACCCTGGAGACAACATAATTAATCTCATTACACTATCTAATCCTATTGATTTCCTAAATTATCTCTCATCCCCATACAATAGTGTAAAACTACTTATCTAATGCAGTTTCTCATCCTTCCCCTAACTTCCAGTAAGTAATCACTGTGAAACTAGTGGGTCAGTTTTGTACATGAGAAGACACAGAAAATCAGAATAGTATTAAATTTATTCAGTAGACGGGTGGTTAGAAAACTTTGTGACAAAGAAAACTCAAGGCACATAAAGCTTCACTGGTGAAGTCTATCAAACATTTAAAGGAGGGGTAATACCAATAATACAACCATGTGATGTTTTGATACATGTGTACCTTGTGTAATATTTAAATCAGATTAAACATATATATCTTCTCAAACATTTATTACTACTTTATGGTAAATGTATCCAAAATCCTTTCTTCTAGTTTTTTTTTTTTTTTAGTTGTAAATGGACCCAATACTTTTATTTTATTTATTATATGTTTACATGTGGTGCTGAGAATTGAACCCCGGGCCTCCCACATACTAGGCAAGTTCTCTACCACTGAGCAACAACCTCAGCCCTCTTCTAGTTTTTTAACACATAGTAATTATTAACTATAATCGACATACTATACAAGAGCACCCAGAACTTCTTATTCCTCTTTAACTATAACTTAGTACTCACGGATCAATCTCTCCCCATTCCTCCCTCCCAGAAAATATTCTGACTTGAGTAAAAATAAAAACACAACACAGGGCTGGGGATATATATGGCTCAGTGGAAGAGCATTTACCAAGTATGTTGGAAGGCCCTGAGTTCCATTCCCAGCACCACAAAATAAATGAGTAAATACAAATTTTTTTTTAAACCCACAATAGAATTAGTGGATGCAAGCAAATCAGTATTTAGAAGTAAATTTAAACATTAATGCTAACATTAGAAAAGAAAAGCTTAGATAAGCACAGTGGCATATGCCTGTAATCCCAGATATTCCAAAGGCTGAGGCAAGAATATCGCAAGTTTGAGGCAAGGCTCAACAACTTAGCAAGACGCTGTCTCAAAAAATAAAAAGGGCTGTGGATATAATTCAATGGCACAGTGCCCCTGAGTTTAATGTCCATTACCTAACACAAAAAATAAAATAAAAAGTTTAAATGGACTGAAATTTTTAAAGTAAATTAACCCAAAATAAGAATAAAAAAATTAAAGATTAAAAATAGAAAACAAACAACAGAGAGAAGCAACTAAAAAGATTAATAAGCTTGTAGGTAAATTTATCAAGAAAAAGAAAAAATATGAATTACCAATATCTACAAGAAGGGATCTTCTTGGTAATAGATTCCATAGCCATTTAGATGTTAATAGGGGAGCTGTAAAGTGGTAAAGGGCTCATACAGCATGCAAAAGGCCCTAGGTTCAACCCCTACCATGCACGCTGGTAATAAAAAACATTTTAAACAACTTTCTGGTAAGAATGTTGGATGAAACATACAAATTACTTAAAAGACAAAAACTATAAAAACATAAGGAGAGCTGGGCGTGGTGCCACATGCCCATAATCCTAGCGGCTTGGGAGGCTGAGACAGGAAGTTTGAGGGTTCAAAGCCAGCCTCAGCAACGGTGAGGTACTAAGCAACTCAGTGAGACCTGTCTCTAAATAAAATATAAAATAGGGCTGGGGATGTGGCTCAGTGGTTGAATGCCTGAGTTCAATCCCTAGTAATACCCCACCGCCCCCTCCCCAAAAAAAGAAACATAAGGAGACATAGAAAACCAGAATAGTATTAAATGTATTCACTGGATTTGTGGTTAAAAACCCTTTGACAAAGAAAACTCAAGATACATAAGGCTCTGCTACAAACATGTATAGAAGGAATAATAATGAATCTTATATAAACTCTTCTCAAAGAAAAGTAAGTTATTAACTCATTTTATGGACCAGCAAAACTTTGACACCAAAATTGAACAAGGACATAAGAGAAACCATTACCTCCCATGAACAAAGATGCAAAAATTCTTACCAAAATATTATCAAGCTGAATCCAGCAAAGTAGGAAAAGATAATGTAGTAGCATATAAAACTAATTTAACAATTAAAAATCCATTAAGTAATTCATGTTACCAGAATCAAAGAAAAAAATCATATAATGATTTATGAATCATAAAATAATCATATAATGATCTCAACAAAGAAAAACATTAGTCAGAACACAACACTCATTCGTGACAAAAACTTATCAAATTAGGAAAAGAAGGAAATTTCCTCAGTCTGACAACATACATTAAAACATCTACAGCTAGATGGGTATGGTCACTTGTAATCTTAGCTACCTGGGAGGCTGAAGCAGGAGAATCACTAGTTTGATGCCAGCCTGAGCAACTTAGCTAGACCCTTTCAAAATAAATTTTTAAAAAGTCTGTGGATGTAGCTCAGTGGTAGAGCATTTGCCTATTATCCACAAGGCCCTGAGTTTCATCTCTTGCATCATGACAAGAACAGAACAGAAAAGATCCTACAGATAATACCAAACTTAATTGTGAAAAGTTCAATATTTTCCTATTTAAACTGAGAATAAGGCAAAAAAGTCTGCTCTACCACCTCCATTTGGCATTAAAATAGAGGTCCTGTACCATATAATCAGATTTTAAACATGGAAACTAAGACATATGGACAGAAAAAAAAAAAGCTAAAATTGCCTTTGTTAATAGATAATAGGATTGCTTACTGAGCGTCTCACTAAATTGCTGAGGCTGGCCTTGAACTTGCTATCCTACTGCTTCAGCCTCTGGTTTCACTGGGAATAAAGGCATATACCACTATCACACTACTATTTATATATATATATATATATATATATATATATATCATCTCAATAGATGTTTAATGGTGTTGAAGAACACAAAGAATTGCACAAACTGACATTATGTGAATGTAAGTTCAAATACACACGAAAGAATTGAAAGAAATTTTTAAAATCTACTGTATTCTAAAGCATCAAAAAGCTAAAGACATAGATTTACTCATATATATTTAACAAAACATGTGAGATTGAAAACATTTGCAGATTATAGAGATATGCCACATTCATGGATTAGAAAGCTCAAAATAACAAAGACAACAATTTTCTCCACATTCATTTATAGATTTCAGTGTAATCTCAATTAACCCAGAAGTTTTTGAATAGAAATTAATAGAATGATTCCAAAACATACATGGAAATGAAGTAAAAAATAATCAAAACAATCTTGGAAAAAGAACAAAAGATGGAGTACTCACACTATCAAGATTAAATATAAACTTACACTAATTAAGACATTATGATATTGGCAGAATACACAAATAAATCAATGGATGAGAATAGAAGCCAGATGGAGGGCTATACTTACAAGGTCAATTTATTTTTGTCAAAGCACTGAAGCATTCACACAAATTATACTGGTATAAATGACTATATACATAGAAGAACAAACTTTGATTCCCTTCCTTATATTGTACATGAAAAGTAACATGAGATGTATCATACACCTAATTGTAAATAGTTAAAACTACAAAGCTTTCAGAAGAAAACAAGTGATATCATCATGATCTCCTTGGGGTAGGCAAACATTTTAGGCAAGAACCAAAGAACACTAATGTAAGTTTTAAGGATAAATTGGGGAAAAATAAATTGAATTTCATCAACACTGAAAGCTTTTGCTTATTAAGACACTGTTTAGAATATGAATAGGCAAGCCACATACCCACTCAGGGGAAAATATGAACAAAACACATTATCTGCACAAAGGACTCATGTTCAGAATAAACAATAACTACAACTCAACAATAAAAAGATAAACAGCCCAAATAAAAAAATGGGAAAAAATTTCAACAAGTCACAGAAGCAGGTACACAAATGCTCAATAACTACATGAAAAAAAAATATATACCACTATATACCCACTGAATGCCTAAAATTTTAAAAACTGACAACATAAAATGTTGGTGAGGAGCCAGGCATAGTGGCACACTCCTGTAATCCCTCAGCTCGGGAAGCTGAGGCAGGAGGATTGTGAGCTCAAAGTCAGCCTGAGAAAAAGCAAGGCACTAAGCAACTCAGTGAGACTCCGTCTCTAAATAAAATACAAAAAAGGGCTGGGGATGTGGCTCAGTGGTCAAGTGCCCCTGAGTTCAATCCCCAGTATCCACCCCCCAAAAAACTACACTGAGATTCCACCTCACTCCAAATAGAATGGCAGTCATCAAGAATACAAATAACAGCTGGTGCAGTGGCACATGCCTATACTGTAATCCCAGTGGCTTGGGAAGCTGAAGCAGGAGGATCCTGAGTTCAAAGCCAGCCTCAGCAACTTAGCAAGGCACTAAGCAACTCAGTGAGACCCTGTCTCTAAATAAAATACAAAAAAAGGGGGGCTGGGGATGTGACTCAGTGGTTAAGTGCCTTTGAGGTCAATCCCTGGTACCTCCCCCCACCAAAAAAAGAATACAAATAACAATAAATTTAAAATGCTGGTGAAGATAAGGGGAAGAAGGAACACTTATACACTGTCAGTAGGATTATAAATTAGTATAGCCACTATGAAAATCAGTACAGAGATTACTCAAATCAGTACAGAGATTACTCAAAACACTAGGAATGGAACCACTGTATGACCCAGCTGTACCACTCCTAAGTATTTATCCTGAAGAATTAAAGTCAGCACAGTTTAGTAATACATGAATACCCATGAAAAGCCAAATTACAAAACCAGTCTATGTATTTGTCAACAGATGAATGGATAAAGAAATGTGATATAAACACCACAGAGTTTTATCCAGTCATAAAAAACAAAAATGTAATTTGCGAAAAATAGATGGAATGTAAGGGCAGTATGTGGATTTTTTTTCCCTTTCATATCTGGAAGCTAGAAAAAAGGGAAAAAAGGAGAGGAGGAAATCTCATAAAAATAGAAAGGGGACTACAGGGAAGAGAAAAGAGAGATGTAAGAAAATAAAATTGATCAGATTATATTGTATGCATGTACAAATATGTAACAAATCCCATTATTACATATAATTATAATGCATTTGTTAAAAAAAGATTAGAAAATAGAAATTGGTGATGCAAAATAATCTTTAATTATCAAATTTTAAAATGGTCAAAAACACAGTAAAAAACCCAGAAATATTGGAAAGAATGTGGAGAAACTAGAACTTTTGTGCACTGTTTTTAGGAACATAAAATGGTGTGGTAGCAATGGAAAACAATATGGCAGTTCCACTAAGAATTAAAAATAGAATTACCTTGAGACTACAGATGTAGCTCAGTGGTAAAGTGTGTAGTTAGCATAAATGAAGCCCTAGGTTCAATCCCAGCACCCTCCCCCCAAATTACCAGCAATACAACTTCTGGGTATATCCAAAATAACCCAAAGCAGGGTCTTGCAGAAATATTTTTTTTTTACCTATTTTCATTATAGCATTATTCACAATAGACAAGAAGTGGAAGCAACCCAACATCTATCAACAGCTGAGTAGATAAATAAAATATGGTATACGCATAAAATGGAATATTATTCACCCTTAAAAAGAAAGGAAATCCTGTCACATGCCAAAACATGAATGAGCCTTGAGAACATAATGCTAAGTGAAATAAGTCACAAAAAAGCAAATACCTTTCACTTATATGAGGTATTGCAACTCCAGAAATGAAAATAAAATGGTGATTGCCAGCTCTAGAGAGGAAGCAATAGCGAATTTTTTTTACAGGTTCAGAGTTTCAGTTTTGCAAGATGAAAAGTTCTGGAGATCCACAGCACAACGATGTAAAAATACTTAACATCACTGACCTGTACACTTGAAAATGGTAAAGATCAAAAACCTGTCACTGCTGGGTGCAGTGGTGCACACCTGTAATCCCAGTGGCTCAGGAGGCTGAGATAAGAGGATTGCTGGGCAACTCATTGAGACTCAACAGGGTTGGGGATGTGGCTCAGGGCCCTGGGTTCAATCTCTGGTACCCCCCACACCCAAAGAAACAAAACCTGTCACCAAGTGATGCAAGCCTGTAGTCCCAGCTATAGGATGCTGAGATAGAAGGGTCACATGAGCCCAGGAGTTTCAGGGCAGCCTAGGCAATATAGCAAAACCCTATCTCAAACAACAACAAACAAAATGGTAAATATGGTAAATTTTATGGTTTTTACCACAATTTAAAACATCAGTTGAGGTGGGGTAACACAGTAAATCCATAGAATACATATACATGACCAAAAAGAAAAGCTATTCCATTTCATTGCAAATTAAAACAAGAAACTATTTTTCACCTACTAGCAAGATAAGGGTTTTGGTTTTTTGCTTTAAATAATATGCAATGTTGACCAGGAAAGAGGTAAAAGGGTAATTTCAAAAAATGCTGGTGCAAGTATAGGTACTTTTTTAGAATGCAATTTGGAAATCGCTACTAAAATACAATATGTTCATATCCCCTTCATCTAACACTGTGGTCCTCAAAAGAGGGACACCTTTATTCACTGTCCGTAGGGAGTGTTTGGTAATAGCTGATGATATTTTTGGTTGCTAAAACCATAGGGAAGGGGCTGGGGATGTGGCTCAAGCGGTAGGGCGCTCGCCTGGCATGCGTGCAGCCCGGGTTCGATCCTCAGCACCACATACAAACAAAGATGTTTGTCCGCCAAGAACTGAAAAATAAAATATTAAAAAATCCTCTCTCTCTCTCTCTCTCTTTAAAAAAAAAAAAAAAAGTTTTTTAAAAAAATAAAACCATAGGGAAGTGTTAAAGGCATTCAGTTAGTAGAGACCAGGAATATTATGTTAAACAACATACAATACATAGGACAGTTCCCTACAACAAAAAAATTATATAACCCAAAATGTCAGGAATGCTGGAGTTGAGAAACTCTGCCCTAACATTCCAATTTCTAGTCATACATTGTATCAAACAATCACAGAAATGGATGAAGGATATAAATGGATATTTGTTATAAAGTTATTTTTAATAGTAAAAGAGAAGCAAACCACAAATGTCAAGAGGAAATACTTAAAATAAGCAATTTATGATACCACCATACTGTATTACATAATTTAAGATATAATAGTGAATAATATTTAAGACACTGTTAAGCTACATTAAAAAGCCTATACAAGAGAATCCTGGTTTCAGAAAAATAAATTAAAATACGTGCACACAAAAAATCTAGATCAGGGCTGGGGTTGTGGCTCAGTGGCAGAGCGCTTGCCTAGCACATGTAAGGCACTGGGTTCAATTCTCAAAAATATAGGTCCACTGACAACTAAATATTAAAAAAAAATCTAGATTAGTATTTTCTCTGTAGTTAGTGTTCAGGAAATGTTAACCTCTGTCATCTTTATACTTGTTATATTTGCACTGTTTTCAGCAATTGGCATCTACTGAGTATTTTCTATACGTCAAGTTGTTTAAGCAGTTTATTTGTACTTAACATTTACTCTTCACAACTACGAAATTCTATTAAATCCATTTTATAGATGAGGAAACAGAGACATAAAAAGTAACAGAAATGTTTCATGGTCATATTTTTCCACTTAAGTGTACAATTTTAGTAAGTTGAGTTGTGCCACAATCTAATTTTAAAACATTTCTATCATCCCCAAAAGGAACTTCATGCCTATCTACAGTTCTCTGTTCCTACCTCCAGCAACAGGCAACCATTAATCTACTTTGTATCTCTACAAATCTGTCTTTTTCAAACACTGCATACAAATGGAATTATATAATATGACTGGTTTTGTCTAACTACTTTCACTTAGCATGACTTTGAGGTTCATTCACCTTGTGATAGGCTATCTGAACATCATTCCTTTTATTGTCAAATAGTATTTAATCATATAAATACATCATATTTTATCCTTTTACCAGCTAATGTGTATCTGGACTGTTATCATTTGTTGGCTGTTGTAAACAATGCTTCTATGAATTTTTTTTTTTTTTTTAAGAGAGAGAGGGGAGAGGAAAGAGAGAGAGAGGGAGAGGGAGAGAGAGAGAGAGAATTTTTTTAATATTTATTTTTTAGTTTTCGGTGGACACAACATCTTTGTTTGTATGTGGTGCTGAGAATGGAACCTGAGCCGCATGCATGCCAGGCGAGCGTGCTACCACTTGAGCCACATCCCCAGCCTATAAATGTTTTCACATACAAGCCTTTCATGTATTTCATTTCTCTTAGGTAGACACTTACAAGTAAAAATGAGTCATATAGTTAATTTTTTAAGAAAAAGTGCCAAACTTCTTTCTAAAAATGACATTGTTTCATATTCCTACCAGCAATAGATGAGTTTTTCTCCACATCTTCATTAATACTTGTTATTATCTATAATTATTTTTAAGACTCTGAGACCTGCCAGGCACAGTGACACCTGCCTGTAATCCTAGCAACTGAAGTAGGAGGCTCAGGTAGGAGATCCTAAGTTTGAGGCCAGTCTCATCAACTTATCAAGATGCTTTCTCTGCAACCATCAAAAAAAAAAAAAAAGGCACCCTTGAGGCTGAATCCCCAGCACCCCCCCCCCAAAACAAAAAAAAATGAGTCCACATATACCTGTGACTTTTTGTATCTTTCCCATATTTTAAACTTTCTCCCTCAAACATTTCCACTCTATGACATAAATCAAGCCTGCATAAAATCTGGCTATATTCAATAAATGCAGAAAACTATAAATTTACATAAATAACTGTTCTTACATAAAATTCTACTTCAAATTTTACAAGAAATCATATATGCATACATATTATGTAAATTATATTACTTAGAAATGGCATACATACCTAATTTTAGTTCAATTGCTGTATTGGTGTTACATTTATACTCTGCCAGCTTCTTCTCCACTGCACTCTTGTATTCTACCAAAAACTTCTCCATAGCACCAAATCCTAAGAGAAAAGGGATTTTACAAGGTTTGGTTAGAAGTGATTTAAATAATCAAATCTGTGGCTGGGGTTGTGGCTCAGTTATAGAGTGTTCGCCTAGTACATGTAAGGCACTAGGTTCGATCCTCAGCACCACATAAAAATGAAATAAAGATATTAAAAAATAATAATAATCAAATCTACAAGTAGGATTCTCATTAGAAGTCGGAAAAGGCAGCTGGCATGGTGAAACACACCTATAATCCCAGCAATCTGGGAGGTGAGGCAGAAGAATCACAAGTTTGAGGCCAGCTTGGGCAACTTAGCAAGACCTTGTTTGAAAATAAAATTTTATAAAAGGTTTGCGATAGGGGTTGGGGTTGTAGCTCAGTGATAGAGTGCTTGCCTATCATGTGTCAGGCACTGGGTTCAATCGTTAGCACCACATAAAAAAATAAATGAATAAAATAAAATTTAAAAAATTTCTTTAAAAAGGTTGTGATAAAACATTTACCTGGCATGTGCAAGAACCTGGGTTCAATCCCCAATACAAACAAACAAATAAATAAATGTCATTCTCCATATAGTCCTCAAAAAAAAAAAAAAAAGGGGGAAAAAATACTGAACATGAATGCCTCATTACAAAAAAGAAAGGAAAAAAAAAAGTTTTGAAATAGAGGCTTTATGAAGTAGGCATGCTTTATGTGAGTAAACCTGAAAATTAGCTCACATTTCCAAACATTTAATATTAATATAATTTACCCAAAAGGATTTATATATAAATAGCCTTTATAAAAGGAAATGTAGAGCTAGGTTGTAGCTCAGTGGTACAGCACATGCTTAGCATGCACAAGGCCCTGAGTTCACTTCCCAGTGTCATCCCCCGAACCCCCTCCAAAATATAATGCTAAAGGATGTAACTGCTTCCATTATCATATATAAGAAACAAAATGAGAATGTCCTTTGATAATTATGATAGTATTTCATTTCTAACTATTCAAATTCTACAGAGTGCTGAAAATTAACTGTAAAAAACTGATAATGCATGGGTTACCTCAAGATATACAAATAACTGGTATTGTGGTTACCTCTGGAGTAACAGAAGAATAGGGATGGGTAAGAAGGGGAAAAAAATCTTTTTTTTTTTGGGGGGGGGGAGCGTTTTACCCAGGATTGAACCCAAGGGCACTTAACCCCTGAAATCACATACCCCAATCCTCTTTATTTTTTATTTTGAGACAGGGTCTCCCTAAGTTGCTTAAGGCCTCACTCGCAAAGCTGATGAGGCTGGCATTGAACTTGCAATCCTCTTGCCTCCTCATGGAGCAGGGATGGAGAAGTGGCTAAGTGGTTAAGTGTCCCTGGGTTCAATCCCAAGTACCAAAAAACTATACAGAAAGCCTCCAGAGTCGCTGGGATTACTAGGCATGGGCTACCATGCCTGGCAGAATCTTTCCATTTTATGGGAAAAAAAAAATGTACCATATGTGTATAAAGTAATAAACTGTGGGCTACTAGAATAACCAAATGATTTTACTATATAGTGGTTACCCATTAATATACGTACAACACTGGAAGAAATCATTATTAAGAGAAACTTTCAGGTAAATATGAAGATAAATTTCCTGATAAAATGACCATAAAAATTACTAAAATTGAAGGAGGAAAAAGTGTGGTGACACAGACTGTTAAGACACAGCTAGCTACTAGAGAGACTGAGGCATGAGGAGGATCACTTGGGCCCATAAATTAAAGATCTGCCTGAGCAACACAGAGCACATCTCAAAAAAAATAAAGTCATGAGCAGAAATAAATATGAGGATATGATGTGTCAGAAACTTTAAATGTAGTTAAAACATACACAGAAAATGGAAAGACACCAGGCTTGGTGGCATACAGATGTGGTGGTACGTCCCAGCAGCTTTGAGAGGCTGAAACAGGAGGATTCCAAGTTCAAAGCCAGCCTTAGCGGCACAGCAACTTAGCAAGACTGTCTCACCTTGTGAAATCATATATTAGCTTAATGTCCACAATTCTATAAATTGGTACATCAACTCCATTTCATATTCAAAAACTCAGGCTTATTAAAAGACTTAGTTGAAAAGCATCCAACTACTACCGTGGTGGAGCTGAAATTTGAATTTTGATATAATTCTTAGAAATATGTACACCTTACGCAGGTACATACAATGTACTCCAAGATCCTACAGTGTGTATCTGATAGAACAGTCCCTCCTTCAACATCTCTAGAGCTCATGCTATAGCTTCAAAAGATATGTAATTGGAAAAAAAAAGGAATATATTCACACCAAAACAGCATGAGTACAAGTATATAGTAACAGCAATTATAAATTAACTAAAAGTCGTAAGCTGGAGAGAGCTAAGTGGAAGGAACACAAGAACACAATCCTACTCTAAAAGGGAAGTTTAAATGAAGGAAGAGTACAAGAACAACGTTCTTTCAAAAGGATATTCAAATACGATCCTAGGAATACTAAAGTGTGAGAGACTAAGGAGACAATTACGAAGTCACTCAGGGTACAAGCGAGTGCCCCGGGGCAGGGCGAGGCAGTAAAGAGCTAGTTCGGAAGTTGACTGTAGTAGAAGGTGGACACAAACCTGGAAGAGAATTTGCGAATTAAAATCAGCTGGCGGGAATAGGACCAGATGTAACAGAGCTGAGCTAGCAGTGGGCAAAAGTAACAGGAAGAAAAACAAGCCCCAAAGCATCTGGCACTGTACAAGTCTAAGTCGCTACGCTGTTCCCCAGCCTCTTTGGCCCTCTGCAGGGACCAGGTTGTTCACAGAAGGCGCAGAACCCCCATCAGTAGGGGGCGGAGGCGCTGACCGCGGCCAACAAGAAGATAGGCTCAGAGTTCTGTGCTTCCCGGACAAAGCAGACCTTCTGGAACCCTAGCTAGAACCCGAAAGTTCCAGGCGGGCACTGTCACCGCCGTATTGGCGTTCTTTGCCAAATCTGCCTGTCTCCTCCCCTTGGTAAACTTTTCCCGGGAACTTACCCGCCATTTCCGAGCTGCGAGCACCCGCGGCTGAGGAAGGACGAATCAACCCGCGCGCTCCCGGAGCGGAAATGACCGCACGGTCTGACGAATTTCCCCCGCCCATCCCCAGCGTGACGCAAGCCAATGAAAAGGAAGAGTTTTGAGGCGCGCGGTGGCAGAAGCTCCTCAAGAGGCGGAGCTAACACCGCGCCGAGTGCGCGCTCGGTTGCCTAGCCGCCGCGAGTTCGTTCTGCAACTCTGCAGGCCTAAAGTGGAGGAGGCCTCCGAAGGGACCTTCGTGTTTAGGTGCTCGCGGGATTGTGGAGAGTTTCTTTAGAGTTACTGTTAAGGCACCTTAAGGCTGTTTCTCCTACCGAGCCCCCATGGGTTCTGGAGACTGAAAAACGCTCCTTGGCCGGAACTGTAGATACAGACACCTGAGCCCCAGTTTTACCTAGGTAAAATGTAGGACTTTGGCTTAAGAAGAAATTTTCACTTACTATTTTACTTACATGTACTTTTGCTGAAAATATTATTTTCCTTTTTAATTTTTTTTCTCCCGGTATTGGGTATTAAACACAGATGCTCTATCACAGAACAACATCCCCAACTCTGACAGGGTCTCTCTGTAAGCTACCCAGACTGGCTTCAAACTTGCGACCCTTTTCTCTCAGGGTTTCGTGTAGCTGGGACTACAGGAAGCAAGTACTTTAACATGTATTTTTTGTTTTGGTTTGGTTGTTGGTGCTGGTAATCCAATGCGGGGCCTTCCGCGTGGCTGTATAAACACTCTACCACTCCCTCCTTTAGTGCTTTTAACAGCATATATTATGGTATTTAAACACTCTGTTTTCTTGCAACCATTTTCATGGGAGGCAAGCACTCAAGCACTCTACCAACTGAGCTATGTCCCCAACCCCTCAAGCAGCCTGTTTTAGTCTTAAATGTCTAGACATCCTTGAGACTGGAACTACAAACATCATAGGGCGCTAAGTTTGGTTACAGGTTTCATTAGTATTTAGTAGCTGTTGAAACTTTCCCCCAGAGGATAAGCCACTATTTTAATTATCCACAAACGTTCCCATAATATTGTCTATACACTAGAATCCTTCTCTGGACAAATATTTGTCAGCTAGTATTATCATGATACATGCTAGATCTAAAATGGATCCTTGGGATGATTCTAAAACTAATTACCAGAAAAGGTAAATTGCTCAAGTTCACCCTCAGTATACAAGTTACACAAGAGCCCAATTCTCAGGTACTTAGAGATGGTCTTTTCTTTTTTTCAGTTGTTGGTAGATCTTTATTTTATTTATTTATATATGGTGCTGAGAATCAAACCCAGGGCATCACACATGCCAGGCAAGTGCACTACCCTTGAGCCACAGCCCCTTAGAGATGGTCTTTCTGAAGATAAAAATGAGAAAACTCAGAACTCCTGGATCCTTTTCTTATTAAAGTCTTAATTAGGGTTCAGGATGTAGTTACGTGGTGAGTGCTTGCCCAGCATGCTCAAAACCCTAGGTTTAATCTCCAACACAGCAAAATGAATAAATAAAGCCTTAATTATGCATTAGCCATTGTAGTCATAATGTTAAGACAAAACTGAAATCAATGCTACTAATGACATTATGAATCAAAAAAGAAGAACAATTCTTTTAATTTTTTTTCAAAATGTCAAGACTCATTTCTTTACAAAAATCATTTTATCTATAGATTAGTCAATCGATGATCAGCAATTATGATTCTTTCAAGAAAGAAATCAAGAGGAAGTTATGTTTTAAATCAGCAAATCTGAAATAGATAATTAGTCCTGAGGCATTTGGTTAATTATAGGGAAGAAATATGATAAACATTGAGGCAGTGTAACTATATCGATATTTAATATGATCTGAATATCTGATTGCAGAATTGAGACTACAAACATTTTTTGGTACCAGGGATTGAACCCAGGGGTGCTTAGCCACTAAGTCACATCCCAGCCCTTTATTTTTTATTTTGAGACAGGGTCTCACCAGGTTGCTTACAGTGGCACTCAATTGCTGATGTTGGCCTTAAACCTGCAATCTTCCTGCCTCAGCCTCCCCAGCCACTGGGATTACAGATGTGTGCCACCACACCTGGCTGAGACTACAATTTTAAAATCATCATTGTCTTAGAATTTTTCACACATATTTTTTAAAATATCACAGAATATATGTTTAAATGCAGTTTAACCAAAAGATAAAAGAATGGCTTCTTTCAGAAAAATAATATAAAATTGCCAAAAAGGAAAAACATTCCCCTTATTTGTAGAGATGTTTCCCTTTTTAAAAAAATTAGTTATATATGAACACAATATCTTTATTTTGTTAATTTATTTTTATGTAGTCTGAGGATTGAACCCAGTGCCTCACTTGCGAGAGGCAAGTGCTTTGCCACTGAGCCACAACCCCAGCCGATGTTTCCCTTTTAATTCATGTTTTCCATGTTCTAAAGGGTACTTAAGAAAGTGACTGTTACAACTGTAGAATAAATTCCCATAAGAGTCATGCTGTTCTGAAATATGTGGGAAAGTTAGCATAGTTGTCTGGAAAGTTTAGTGACCTATTACTTCTACTACTTCATGATTGACCTTGTTTCATCCATTAAGTAGAGTTAATATTTTCCCAGTCACCATAATGCATTGTTGTGAAATTAAATGGAATAATATTTATAAAAAAGCTTTGTAGACTCTAACATTTTATGTAAATACGAAGTGATAACATGATAACTTTTAGTCTAGTATAGAAAATCTGGAAAAGGCTTTTTTTTTTTCCAAGAGAAAAAATACTAATTACACTGTTAGGAATGACTAGTAACCATTTGTTTGGTACAAGCTCAAGTGCAGATGGACTAGGAAATTTTACCATCGTCTTGAAACCTTCCAGAAGGAATTTTTTTTTAACTTTGTATAAAAAATATGGTCACCAGAAAATAGACGTAGGAAATCTTAACAAATAACAATAGCTAGCTACATGTAGTTCATAGTTATTGTATTCATTTTTTAGCTCACAGTGGTAATGAGGGTAGCATTATGAGTTTCCATCCTCAATTATGCAGAAGCCCCTATCCAGCTAGATGACTTCCAAATGGAATATAGGAATGAAAATTAAAATAGATCAGCACATATGAAAATCATCATATAAAAAATAACTTAAATACACACAAATTAACAGCAATTTGAGTATTCTATTTTTAAACTACTCATAGATGTATACATGCTAGTACATTTTTTTGTCAGGGGAGGCAGGATTTGCTAGAGTTTCAACCCAGGGCCTCATGCATGCCAGGCAAAACACTCTATCACTGAGCCACATCTCTAGCTCTATGCTAATTCTTTTTTTTTTCTTTTTTTTTTTTTTTTTTGAGAAACAATTTAGCAGTTTTAACAAATTTTTATAAGCCAAATTTTAAACTTTTATATATTCTTTGAGGTAATTTCACTTGTAAGTATTTGTACTACAAAACTACTTGCACATCCAGCATTACACCTGAAATCCTGGTTAGTTAGGAGACTGACTAACTAACAGCAACCAAGGAGGCTGAGGTACTAGGATTTTAAGTTAAAGACCAGCCTCAGCAATTTAGTAAGGCCCTAAGCAACTTAGTGAGAAATAAAAATAAAAAATAAAATGGATTGAAGATGTAGCTGGGTGGTAAAGTCCCTTTGGGTTTAATCTCCAATACCAAAAACTAAGCAAACAAGGCTGGGTATGTACCCCTGGGTTCAAGCCTCAAAAGAAAAGAAAAAAAGTTAAAATGTAAATAGGGGGCTAAGGGATATAGCTCAATGGTAGAGTATATGTTCAGCATAAGCAAGGGCCTGGGTTAAATCCCTGGCACCTAAAACATTTTTTTAAAAAATAAATTGTACAAGAAGATTATGCTATTTCATTGATATAAAAATCTATCTTGGTGGGGAAACAGGGGTGCATGCCTGTAATACCAGTGGCTCTGAAATCTGAGGCAGGAGGATCATGAGTTCAAAGCCAGCCTCAGCAACTTAGAAAGGCCCTAAGCAACTTAGCGAGACCCTGTCTCTAAATAAAATATTAAAAAGGCTGGGATGTGGCCTAATGGTTAAGTGTCCCTGGGTTCAATTCCCAGTACCAAAAAAAAAAAAAAATCTATTTTGGATGTTAAGGGTGTAGCTCAATGATAAAGTGCTTGTCTAGTATGTGTTATGGCCCTATCTCAATCCCAGTACCATCAAAAAGAAATGTATTTTGATATAAACAGAAAATATCAAAAGCTTAACCTAATAAATTTAATTTTGTTATATTTAGGAGGGGAAATTCAGAGATAGGGATTAAAGGGTTTGTTTGTTTTAAATACTGTTTGCTTCTTTTAATAAGGACATATTGATTTATTTCATAATTAGAAACTTCTTCATCTCTTTGGAGTTTTTTAGGCATGGTTACTAACTCCTTAACCTCCTCTTTATGTTCTACAAATTATGGTACTCAAAATTAAAAGAAAGCAGGGCTAGGGTTTTGGCTCAATGGTGGTACGCTTGCCTAGCATGCGTGAGGCACTGGTTCGATTCTCAGCACCACATACAAATAAATAAAATAAAGATCCATCAACAACTAAAAAAAAATTAAAAGCAAACAAGGCTGGAGATGTACCCTTGGGTTCAAGCCTCAAAAAAAAGAAAAAAAAATAAGCAATTTAGTTTGAAAAAGGAACAGTTGAACATTAATATTTCCAGTTTTGCATTTTTTTACAAGCAAAGATTGACCAAGATAAGAGAAGGGCACTCTAGTTGTTTTTGTTTGTTTATAAAATAACCATTCAATGACGCCTGCTTTACTTTTGGAAACTGTACATCTTTTGGTTTGGATCTGATTTGTCCCCAAAAAGCTCATGTGTGAGACAATGCAAGAAGGTTTGGAAGTGAAGAAGTGAAATGATTGAGTTATAAAAGCCTTAACCCAACAGTGAGTTAATCCCCGAAAGGGATTAACTGAGTGGTAACTAAATGGAGGTAGGGTGTGGCTGGAAGGTGTGAGTCATTGGGGGTGAGCCTTTTGGATATATATTTTGTATCTGGGGAGCAGAAGTGTCTTTCTCTTTCTCTCTCTCTCTCTCTCTCCTCTCTCTCTCTCTCTCTCTCTCTCTCCATCCCCCCCCCCTTCCTGGTGTGCTGTTGTGAACACCACAGTCTTCCACCACGCTGTTCTGCCTCATCTCTAGCTCCCAAAGAATGCAGCCAGCCATCTATGCATTGAAACCTCTGAAACTGTGAGCCCCAAAATAGACCTTTCCTCCTCTAGTTTTTCTTGTCAGGTCTCTTGGTCACAACAATAAAAAAGCTGACTAAACCAATACAGAATTCATTAGAATGGCATCATATATTTGTCTTCATAGGATGAGTAATATAATAATAACTATGACATTACATACTCTATGATTAAAATGTTATTTCAGATACTCCATCTTTTTTCAGTTTTGCCAAGAAAAATAGCCATTACTTCTCTTTTAATTTTTTGTTGTTGTTGTTGTTGCTAGTTTTTTTGGTTTTGCTTTTGTATTGTGAATTGAACCCAGGAACTCAGGCATGTGTGGCAAGCACTCTACCACTGAGCTACATCTCTAGCCCCTTTCTTTTAATTTTATTTTGTGAGGAGCCTTGCTAAAAAGTGTCAAAACTGACCTCAAACTTGTAATCACACTGCCTCAGCCTCCTAAGTAGCTAGGACTATAGGCCTGAGTTGCCACAAAACACCCCTGCCCCGCCGCCCTTGCCTTGTTTTGTATCTTAATGTAGAAGAGCTTCAGAATAAGGAGAAAGTTAAGAAAATTTAGTCAAGTTACTTTAGTATTAAAGAAATGAGGCTAAAAAGTGAAAAATTAAGACTAGAAATATTAATTTTAAGTTCACATTTTGCTTTAGTCCATGTCTTTAAATTGGTTTTAAAAACCCACATAGTATAAATTTACTAAATTAATCAAAAAATCCGTTATTTTAATGAATCATTTTAAGACAACTTCTTTGTAATGTACGTATTTATATAACACAATACAGTAGCAATACTTTTAACATACCATAATGCAGACACACAAAATAACATACATTTAAAACCGCTATATAATACAATTTATTCAATGTTTAGTTCATAAATCTTTTCCTTAAAAGAATCATAAAATAAAATAAAATTTAGTTTTTTGGTAATTTTTTTTCTAAATTTCTTTACAAGTCAGAATTTTGAGGGACTATATAAAGTTGTCAATAAGCTAAACCAACCAGTCACTTTGTACATTAGTGAAAATTAAAGGATTTCTCCTAAAAATTTTTGCTAGGGGAATTCAAACTTAATTATTAATTTGATCAATACGGGACTTTCAGAAACCCCCTTTGCTGGTCTCTCTCTCTCTCTATTCTTTCTTTCTTAGTACTGGGACAATTTACTACTGAGCTATATTCCCAGTCTTTTTTTTTTTTAATTCCCCTATTTTGAGACAGAGTCTTAATAAATTGCCAAGACCGGCCTCAAACTTGTAATCCTCCCGCCTCAGAAGGCTGGAATTATAGATGTACACCACCATGTCAGGCTTTTTGCTCCTGAATGAATTAAGAGAAAGAAAGGGTCATGCCACCTGGCACTATATAATACAAAGAGAGCCTGCTTCAAAATGGAAGAACGGTAAGTCAGTAGGGTTAGGATGCACTTAAAGAATGAAAGGTTTACTTTTTTATATATCTTTGCAAAATTGTTTTATTGTATGTGAGAAAGTCAATGTTACTTATAGATATTATTTTTTGATACAGTTTAAGAGAAACTAAAGTACTTTGAATAATATAGAATCAGGAATTTTACAGCAAATTGTTTTTTTTATCTTTTATTGATTTTATTTTTTTTAAATACATGACAGCAGTAGAATGCATTACAATTCTTACTACATATATAGAGCACAATTTTTTGTATCTCTGTATATAAAGTATAGTCACGCCAATTTATGCCTTTATACATGTACTTTTTTTAAAGCAAATTGGTTTTAGAAATCAGGTAATCTAGTCTTGTCATATATTATTACTTGGTATACATAGACATCAAAACTTGTTCACATCTCCTTATAAATATATATGTATATATTTAAACTGCTGCTAGTTCATATGTTAAATACTACTATTTTTAACTTCTAAGTTTTTTGGCAAGAAATTATTAATATTCATTTTTAGTAGAAACTTCAGTAAATCACCTGTGCACTTCTGGAGGTTCCTGGCTTGATCCCATACTCTCATTTGAGTTTACTCAGCTAGTAAATAGTAATAGATAGAGCTAGATATTATGGTCCAAGTCTCTCAAATTGGTCTTTAGTTTTTCCACATTTTTCTTCCCTTTCTTCCTATAGCAAGGATTAATTTTTTCATGAAATAATTTACTTTGGAGAGAAATCATTGTGTCTGGCACATGGTTGACACCTATTAAATGCTTGTTAAATGACCGCAGTCATAAGAACACAATTTATTCTCCAAATAACCAAGTTTCCAATTTTGTTCAAGTAATTCTTGGTTCTTGGGAGTGGAAACTGCTAAATTTCTTTGCTCTAAAATATCTTTGAGCATGTGATTAGAATCAAAGAGGCTAAAATCCAACTCATCCACATTTAGTCCATTATTATCAATATGTGTATTACAGAAGTCATTCCTTCTTATTAAATTGTTCTCTGGATGTCTCTAGGGAAATAGTTTTGACCTAGGATTGGTAAGTAGTTTTCAGGAAGTGGATTTTTACCAGAGTATATTATATTCATGATAAAACAAAAAATTTTTCTGGGACAAGGACATATTCTTGTAGATAAGTTCAGATGATCAGTAACCCTGGATTTCCCTGATTTAAATTCAGATTAAGTTCTAGCTTTACTGAGTAGGTACAAGAAAATCTAGTTATTCTCCATGAGAGACTTCTTTCTAACTCCTTCTCAACTTTTAATCAATTAAGCACCCAAACATTCAGACACTAAATGTAAGCTACAGTATCCCCAGACTCAGAGATTATTGGAAATATACTTATGGAGTCAAGGAGAGACATTGGGTAATTGATACAGTGGATACAACATCCTCCTCTTCTGCCTGGGTTTCCCACAACAAACAAGAATGAGTCCATGCTATTCCCTGTAGCAGTGCCATTCCATGTTAGCCTTTATATTTTCTTCTCTTCAGTTGACTTCATTGAGGCCTGCTGGACCTAGGGCCTGCTGTGTTCAATAATCAAGGTAGACTTGCTTATCACAGAAAGATTTCCTCCCTTTTTGATCTGACCTCCATAGGTTAATTACAGATCATCTCCTTTTGGACAGTATGGACAACTCTCTGTGTTAATCAGCCTTTCATTGTTGTGACCAAAATACCTAACAAAAACAACTTAGAGAAGGAAAGATTTATTTTGGCTCAGTTTCAAAGGCTCAGTCTGTGGTCAGCTGGTTCCAAGGCAGAAACATTATGACAGAAGTATATGGTGAAGGAAAGCTGCTCAGATCTTCATAGCCAGAAAGCAGAGAGAGAAAGGGACAAGGGACAGATACAGTCCCCAAGGGCCTTTCCCCAGTGACCTACTTCCTCCAGCCACAACCTACAGTTACCACCCAGTAGTCTCTTGAAATTATTAATTCATCACATGGATTAATCCACTGATGAGATTATAGTCTTCATGGTCCAATCATTTCACCTTTGATTGCTTAACATGAGCTTTGTGGGAACATTCCAGATTTAAAGCATAATATCCTGCAAGGCTAGAATTCTGTCATTTTTATATCTGAGTTCTTACTTGAAGTGAGAATACATTCCTTTAACATTTATCAAGGATTTTAAAAAAATTTTTTTTAGTTGTAGTTGGACACAATACCTTTATTTTATTTATTTATTTTTATGTGGTGCTGAGGATCGAAGCCAGCGCCTGACACGTGTTAGGTGAGCACTCTATCGCTGAGCCACAACCCCAGCCCCTTACCAAGGATTTTTAATCAGATTAACTGTTGTATGATATACATTAATATTTAAGAATGCCCATACCCTCTCAGGCTCTATTAGGTTTCTTTATCTCCCTCCCCTCCCTGCCTGATGTTTAAGGACAACCTCCATATAAACAAAATTAGCTTTTTACTGTGATACTGGGTTATATTCTCATTCTTCAAATTTTATATAAAAATATGAATATAACCTTAAAAAGTGGATATTCTTATAGTACCAGCAGCTTGGGAGATTGAGTCAGGAAGATCTTAAGTTCAAAGCCAACTTAGCAAGGCCCTAAGCAACTTAGCAAGACCCTGTCTCAAAATAAAAAATAAAAAGGGGGCTGGGCATGTAACTCAGTGATAAAGTGCCCTGGGTTCAATCCCCAGTATAAAAAAAATATAAGAGTTGGGGTTGTGGCTCAGCAGTAGAACGCTGGCCTAGCATGTTCGAGGGCCTGCGTTCAATCCTCAACACCACATAAAAATAAATAAAATAAAGGTAACATGTACAACTACAACTAAAAAATAAACATTTTCTAAAAATGTTTTCTAAAAATAGTCTTTTTAGGAATTAATACTTGAAGACAACATAGTGGAACCCTGGCTCAAAAAAAAAAAAAAAAAAAAAAAAACTTTGAGAAATGAAAACTTTCATTTAAAATAAATGAGAGTAGGGAATATAGTAGCTTAATGATATCGCACTCACCTAGAATGCATGAGACCTTGAGTTCAATCCTCAGGGTCTCATGCATTTGATTTAATAAAAAATTAATAAGTAGGGCTGGGGATGTGGCTCAGATGGTAGCGTGCTCGCCTAGCATGCGTGAGGCACTGGGTTTTATTCTCAGCACCACGTAAAAATAAAATAAAGATATTGTGTCCACCTAAAACTAAAAAATAAACATAAAAAAAATTAATAAGGAATCTCAAAAGAGTCCTAAAACTTTTTGAAATACTAACAAAAAAAATTTAACATTTTGTTTTATGTTAGCTTTGTTAAAACAGAATAATAAGAAAGAAAAAAAAATTTTTTCAAAAAATTGTGTCTGTACATCTTTATTGTCCTTGGATATGCGCTAAATTATATGTTTTTTCATTTGATAATGATTTTTGCTATTTTTTCCTTTGCAAGTAGACCTTCAAGTTCTTTTATTCTCATATTTTGAAGTTTACATTGTTCTTTTGAGTAAAATGCACAGAACTATAGCAGAGAAATGACAAATTTTTAATTCATTCAAATAGTAACAGTATAATAATCTTAGGTTTTGCTTTGCTTTCTGTTAAATGAAAGTTAGATTATATGTTTAAATACTAAATGACAATTTTATTTACACTATAAGATTTAATTGTATATCTAAATACAAATGAAAATTGCCTTGTTAGCTGGTTTACATTATATAACACCTTATCCATTTTTTGAAAGTAGATAAAGACTAACCTAAATCTCATAACCTAAATCTCACTAATGTGGCTCCATAACTGTATTATGAATGTTCTCTCTGGTATGTGGATGCCAACCCACAACAAAGGAGGGTGGGGGAGGGGAGGAATAGAAATCCATTGGATTAGACAAAGGGGAATGAAGGGAAGGGAGGGGGAGAAGAATAGGAAAGACAATAGAATTAATCAGACATAATTTTCCTATCCTTGCATATGAATGCATGACTAGTGTAACTCCATATCATGTACAACCAAGAGAATAGGATCTTAATTATAATAAGTTATACTCCTTGTATGTATAATATGTCAAATACACTCTATTGTCATGTATATCTAAAAAGAACAAATAATTTAAAAAATAAATAAAATTTTAAAATAAAGTAGAAAATTTTAAAAAATTTTGGCTTCACATGAAAATGTGCTTTGAAGTCTAGGGATTCTACTCACATTCTATGCCTTCCATTAGCATACACAATTAGAAAGATGAAAAAAAAATAATCAAGTGGCAATATGGGATGTTACAGTGCAACATTAAAATAATATGCCTTTCAAATAAAGAAGAGGAGGAGGAGGAGGAGGAGGAGGAGGAGGTTAGAGCATTCCTAGGTATGAGATCAATATACCACAAATAGTTCCAGGAGATTCTTGACTTGCTGCAGTTTCCTAAAATACTCCAGAGCAGAAAGGACTTTATAAAGTAGAGTCCTAGTCTGGGGATATAGGTCAGTGGTAGAGCACTTGCCTATCAAGCACAAGGTTCTGGGTTTAATCCCTACCACCCCAAAATAAAGAAAGAAAAATAGAGTCCTCATACAAATATTACAAATGATGCAATAGAAACCGTAGTTAGAGACAGAACAGTTAGGTGGATAGATGGTTTCACATGAGGTGGGCCAAAGGAATCTTCACTGGATTGCTCAAAGACCTGTTCTCTGAAATATCTTCAGTATTAACAATTTTTAAAATTTTTTTTAGTTGTAAATGGACATAATATCTTTATTTTTACTTGTTTATTCTTATGTGGTGCTGGAGATCAAACCCAGGGCCTCATGCATGGGAGGCAAGCACTCTAACCATTGAGCTACCTCTCCAGCCGCCCAGTATTAACAATTAAAAAAAAGTTTTTTTGTAGTTGTAGATGGACAGAATGCCTTTATTTTATTTGTTTTATTTTTATGTGGTGCTGAGGATCGAACCCAGTGCCTTACGCATGCTAGGCAAGAGCTCTGCCACTGAGCTACAGCCCCAGCCCAACAATTTTTAATAATACAATATTAACAATGTATGGACTCCATTCAAATTGGAATGATTGCAGGTAATGGGAAAATTCCAGCACAATATTCAATTTTTAATGGAAAGGGAAGAGGGCTGGGGTTATAGCTCCTTGGTAGAGCACTTGCCTACTTGTATGAGGCACTGGGTTCAACCCTCAGCACCACATAAAAATAAATAAATAAAGATATTGTATCCATCTACAGCTAAAAATATCAAAAAAGAAAAAGAAAAGGGAGGATTGAGGGATCACATTCTGTTTAATTTTCTTTTAAATGCTATGATGTTAATCTTTGAAAAACACCCCCTGACCCCCCAAAAAAGAACTCACAAAAAAAAAAACACCCACAATTTATGGGTCCACAGACAGTAGCCAAGTATCTGTCATCCTAACGTGGATCTGTGAAAAACAATCATGTTAAATAAACATTTTATATCTGAGACAAATAAATAGCAAAAAAAGAAAAAGTATAATTGCAGATTTGGTTAGCTATATGATCACCACTAACCTGATGCAAAATTGTGATTTAGAGAAAATTCAGTTATATTCTCTAGGCTTTAATATATTCAGATTACTTATGCAATTGTATTTGTCACATATATAAAATATCAATTTCTGATTCATTCACTTAGCATTATATTATAAGCTCTGTACTACTTTTACTTTTTTTTATTTTTTTTTTACTTTTACTTTTATATGACCACATTACCAAAGAATTTTAACCTTTTTTAAAAAATATTTTTAGTTGTAGATGGACATAATGCCTTCATTTTATTTATTTATATGTGGTGCTGAGGATCAAACCCACTATCTCACATGTGCTAGGCAAGTGCTGTACCACTGAACTACAACCCCAATCCAGAAAACCTTAACTTCTGACTACAAGAGTTTCTCTTTTTATATCCAGTGTTCCAGTATTTCAAAATGTGCATTAATGTACCTTGGAATGGAACCTTTTTCATTCATTGTTTTGGGCATACAGATGATACTTTGAAACTGGAAACTCATCTTTGAGATATGAAAACTAGAAACTCATCTTTGGGATATGAAAAATTCTCTCATATTTTATTCATTGTCATTTTTAAATCTTTATTTTTCTCTGGAGCACTCCTAGAAGTCAATTATTAGACCCGCTGGGTTAAATCTCTATATTTAAATCTTTTTTTCTCCCTTTCTTCATGGATTGATTAGTTTTTTTTTCTTAGCGTTGTTGTTTTTGAAAATTTTTCACAATGGTTTTATTATAGTTCATTTCCTAATCTTATTTATTTTTATGTGGTGCTGAGGATCAAAGTCATATAACTTTGAGCAAATTGTTTAATCTCAGCCTCAATTTCCTCATCTTTGAGATGGAAAAAACATGAAATAAGCTTATCTCAGGTTGTTTTTTGTTTTGTTTTGTTTTTTGTTCTTTTAGTGCTAGGGATCAAACCCAGGGCTTCATGCATACTAGGCAAGGCCTCTCTACCACTGAGCTACAGCCCCAGACTTTTGAGTTATTTTGAGGATAGGTTGATAGTGTATTAGAATAGTGTGTTACACATAGGAAGTACTCAATAAAATTGGTGATATTGGTTATTCATCAGTGTCCTGTTATTTTGGTTAATATAAATGATTTGGGGGCTATTTTTAAGATGATTTCTGACCAATAGAACTAATGACCACATCCCCATCTTGGTGACTTTACCACATTAAGCTTTTTTGGAAGACCTGACAACTGGCTTTCTTAATCATGCCTATCTCACCATACCCTTCAAACTAAACTTTTTAAAATTTCCTTCACTTATTTTGTCTGTCTGTACCTGTGCTTACATGTATATTTTCTTTTTTTAAATATTTTTTTATTTTTAGATTTTTGTAGGAAACATTTATTCTTAAAAAGGAAAGTGACAGGTTGGGGAATGACTCATGAAATGGTTCATCCTAGAGTATGTATTTACTCTTTTATTAAACATTTTTATTGACTGCTGCTATGTGCCTCACCCTGTGTTAATTGCTCGGAACATAGAGATTTTTATCTTTTTTTTTTCTTTTCTTTTTTCCAGTTCTTATCTTGAGCATTTTCCATGCTCTAGAACCTATGTAAGTTTTCATTCTGTTGAGGTATTTTTAAACTACAGGTCTTGTCCCAGTAATGGATTATAATATCAATTTAGTATTGAAAGCAGTATTAGAAAAAAAAGAAATAGAAGAGTACACAGTAGTAAGTACTAGAGAGTATGCTCTGTGTAGTAAGATTCAATATTGCTCCATAAAATTTTTATTTTGATTGTACTGAGATTGTAAAAAAGCATATTTTTTACTATATGCATCTGGGTCTGTAAACTTTGAAAGCC
Source organism: Marmota monax (assembly GCF_021218885.2). Classification (NCBI taxonomy): domain Eukaryota; kingdom Metazoa; phylum Chordata; class Mammalia; order Rodentia; family Sciuridae; genus Marmota; species Marmota monax. The sequence continues at coordinate 6,847,365 of NW_026692781.1, read as the reverse complement.
AGCAGTTAAAAGGATAATAAGCAAAAATGTAATTACAACACAATGTGATAAATACTGTTCATGGGGTACACTGAGTGCTCAGAAAGGGTCTACCACAAATAGGGAAGGAGAATTAAGGATTGTTTAATGGAAATAGAGCTTCCTGAGCTGTATCTCAAAGGATAAGCAAAATGGAGTAGATACGGAGTAAAATATTCCTATCAAAGAAAACAGGACAAAAGCTCAAAATTCTTATGGCTAAAGGAAAAAAATGCAGTAGTAGTAGTAAGATAAAAGATATAAATAAGAAGTGGCCAAATCAGGAAGCTCTACTCTTCACCATATGGAGGAGTTTGGATTTTATCCTGAAATCAGTAGAGAGCTTAGATGAAACATTTGAAAGCACTTTGGAGAATGGATTTGAGTACAGTGATCAGATGCAGAATATGGAGAACTGAAGACTGAGACAGGAATTAGGAGCCATTATGAAGACTATTTTAATCAAGAGAAGAAAATTTAAAAGCTCTGAAGGTGAGGGGAGAACACTGAACTGGATGGCTATTTGGATGTGAGGGGCAAGGTAGAGTCTGATACTCAATTTTTAGACTCAAGCAACAATTTGTAATAGCTTTTGCCTAGAAAATAAAAGGCACTAGGGTCTGGGGATGTAGCTCAATTGGTAGAGTGCTCACTTCACATGTACAATGCCCTGGGTTCAATCCTCAGCACCAAAAACAAAAACAAAAACAAACAAACAAAAAAAAACCATAATGATTTATGGTAGAGTAACCAGCTAGAAATGATCAATAAACATTTATTTAAATCTATGTATCTAATATCAGGCATTGAGATAACTGTTAGGACTGAGAATATGAAGGAAGGAAGGACACAGTAATGAAACATACTCTGGAAGTAACACAGAGGAATGCTGATTTTCAAGAAGAGGTGAATTATTGTTTCCATGAAAACTTCTGTATACCATCCAGCTTGATTTGACTTTTTCTCTGTCTAAATCTCTATTGAATAAATTTACCATAATCAATCATCTTAACATACACTTTGTTACTTTATATAGATGTTATGTTCCTACTTACAGATAGCAATTATAGACATATGCTATATCTTAGAGATAATTAGAACCTCATAGTCATACAGAGTTTTATATGATGAAATATTCTACTTTCTTCTACAAGGTTCTCCAGTGTGTTTAAGTGAAGAGGGATTTGTCTCATCTACAAAGTTGCTTCTCTGTGATCCATTCCCCTCATCACCACTCTTATACTTTGGGTCACACTCATTTAACTGTTCACTGTGTAGAACCCTGAACCTACTGTCTTTGATGGAATGATGTTGGTAGTATAGTCATATGAATGTGAATAAAGGGGTTATCACTTGACTGAGGAAGGTTATATCTCGCATTTTTGCAACTTGATTTTCTTCCATGCCATCAACACAAAACTTGTTCACAGATAATGCTTCATTGAAGGTTGCAATGGTCAGAGGACTTGTAATTGTTGACTCCCTTTGTCATTTTCCATCCTCACCCTGAACCATCCAGGCAAGCCTATCCATCCAGCAAGATAGAAGAACAGAGTAACCAGAGAAAGAGCCAACAATGACTGTTTTCTTGGGATTCTTTGCAAGCAGTGTGAGAGAGGGATAATATAGCAAAACTATGTAGATCTGTTACTTTCATAACTTATTACTCACATTGGCTTGCTTATCCACAATCAGGGAAGAAGCAGCAGGTAAGTATTATTGAGAAGCTTCCTCAAAAGTATAGGCACAGTAAACTATCTTTATACATAAATTGTGCTCTCATCCTTTGAAGAATCTTTTTAGCACAAAAAATTTAGGCCATGGGGAATTTAATGGACCTCTTATGCCCCAACTCTTAATTCCTGTTTACTTCATTTCCATGTGTTTTTCCTTATTATATTGTCATTAGCTTTAGGTATCCTATTGTCAAGACAACTGGAAATGGAACACACAAAATCCAACTTTGAGACCTTTAATTTTTCTTGGTCAAATTCTTTCTGTGTTCTCAACTTCCTTTCCTTTTGGTTAAAAGAATGCCAATCAGCTGAGTGCAGTGGCACACAGCTGTAATTCCAACTACTCATGTGAGGCTGACGCAGGAGGATTGCAAGTTCTAGGTCAGTCTCAGCAACTTAGTGAGATCCTAAGCGACTTAGCAAAACCCTGTCTCAAAATAAAAAATGAAAAGGGCTTGAGGATGTAGCTCAGTGGTAAAGCCAAGCAGTCAACATTTTGGACCAATTTCCTCCTTAACTTGTCTCATTCCTCAAGACCTAACTATATCTCCTCAAAGTCATGTTGTTTCATGTTTTTCCAAAACTTTCTAACTTAAACTTCAATTTAATACTGATCAATATTACATTATTCTTCTAATGTAATTCTTCAGGAGGAGCTTTTCTTTAGTTTCTTTCTGAACCTACCTCAATTTCTAACTTTCTTGTCTTGAGGTTTGTAGACATTTTTTTAAAAATTCTTATTGAGTCCATTCTTTATTTTAGGTCTCCCAGTACAAACCTATAATTTCCCTTTTGAAAATCCCATAAATTCAAAGGGGTTGGTTTCATCCTACTATCAGTTCCCTTTCCCCCAGCTGGCCAATCCAAGGACACAATGACCCACTGCAGGATATTTCCCACCAAAGTTTGAATTTTTTGAATTACACTCAACTGTACTTCAGCAGGAAAGTGCTAAGTTAGGATTCAGATTGTTAAATTTTCTTCCTTCTGGAAGTCATACAAATATACTTCCGTATTCTTCCTCTAGTTTTCCTGTGGGTAACTATCAGACTAAACAAATACATTTATACAAACACTAACAACTCTCAAGGACGTGTAATTATTGTCTGAATTAATGTTAAGGAAATGTAATTTTTTTTTCTTAATGCAATGTAATTTCACAGATCCTCTTGCCTATAAAAAAGAAACTATCAAGTAGTTTCAGTTTCTTTTCCTCTTCTCCAGCAATATACGGACCTATCAAGGGTTAAGAAATAAGTCTCATTGCAATTTCTAACCAAACAACTGAATTACATCTTTGGATAGCTATCTGTGCAAACATAAAGACTCAACAATTTTCCTTGACAATTTATTATGATATTTTCAAGCATTTGGAAAAGTTGAAAATTTTTTTCAGCAAAGTCCTATATATCCCCTCCAATTAGGTATTGCATGTCTATCCATCTCTCCATCCAAAAATCTTTATTTCTTTGATATATTTCAAAATAAATATACTAGTACTCTTCTTCTGAACTACTTCAGAGTATTACTGAACTAGAGTTCTGTTTTTTTCCTTTTGGAGAAAAATTAACACACATTTGTAATGAAATGTCTAAATCTTAAGTATACATTGGACAAGTTTTGAAAAACTTATCTAAATAGCTAACAAAACAGACAACTTATCACTTCAGATAATTCTCTCTTGCCTCTTTCTTGTGAAGTCCTTTCCCTTGACAATCACAGTTCTGATTTTCTCCACCAATTTAGTTTTATTGGTTCCAGAACTTTATATAAATGGCATCAATAAACTGTATGCTTTTCTATATGATATGTTTCATGTGAGTTTTTTTTTTTCACTTAGCATGATAATCATCCCTCATTCATGTCGTTGTGTGTATCTATAGTTTGCTCCTTATTATTTCAGAATAGTATTCCATTCTGTGAACATAACATAGTTTGTTTATCCATTCTCCCACGGATGGATGCCTGGGGTATTTCCAGTTTGGGGCTATTATTGAAAAAGTGGCTGTGAACATTCTCATACAGGGCTTTTATGGACATAAATTTTCTTTTTTCTTGAGTAAATATTGAAGAGTAGAATACTGGGTCATAGCATAAGTGTTTGGATTTTTAAGAAACTGTTTAGACCTTTTCATTTGCCCATTACAATGTATGAGAGCCCTGGTTGCTCCATATCCTTGCCAGAATCTGGTGTTTTCTGTCTTTTTAATTTTAGCTACTCTAGTGAATACGTAATAGTATCTTCTTACTGGGATTTAATGTGCATTTCTCTGATGACTAATGATTATGTGCACTTTTTCATGTGCTTATTGATATTTGTATTTTTTTGTGTGTGTGATGAATCTGTTCCAGACTTTTGCTCATTAGGTTGTTTATTTACCATTAAGTTTTAGGACTTCTTTATAGCCTGAATATTAGTCTTCTATCATTTATATGTTTTGCTCATGTTTTGTCCCAGTTTGGGCTTTCCTATTCATTTTATTTTCCTTTATGGTGCTGGAGTATTGAACCCAGGACATCATGTAGGCAAGCACTCTACCACTGAGCTATATTCTCAGCCCTGCCTGTTCATTTTATTTTATTTAATATTTTTATTTGTAAATGGACACAATTTTACTTGTTTATTTTTATGTGGTGCTGAGGATCAAACCCAGTGCCTCACACGCGTTAGGCAAGTGCTCTACCACTGAGCCACAATCCCAGCCTCACGTTCATTTTCTTAATGCCATTTTTTTTTGTGTGTGTGGTGCTAGGGATGGAACCCGGGCCTTGTGCATGCAAGGCAAACACACTACCAACTGAGCTATATCTCCAGCCCTTAATGCTATTTTTTGATGAGTCAAAGTTTTAAATCTAATTTGCCATTTTTTTTTTACTTTTTTTTTAGTAGATGGACAATATGTCTTTATTTTATTTATTTATTTATTTTTATGTGGTGTTGAGGATAGAACCCAATGCCTCACACATGCAAGGCAAGCGCTTTACCACTGAGCTACAACCCCAGCCCTAATTTGCCAATTCTTAATTTACTATTTATTATTTATTTTTATGTCCTAATAAAACCTTATCTACTTCCACAAAATGTTCTTTTATGTTTTTTACTAAAAGTGTTATTTAAAAAGTTGGGACACACACAAAAAAACTATGAGTTCAGCTTTAGCATATGACTATAATTCATCTTAAATTAATTTTAGTGTATGGTATGAGGTAGAAGTCAGGTTAATTTATTTTCCCATATTGATATCTAAGCATTCTAGTACCATTTGTTGAAAAGACTCCTTGCCCTCATTGAATTGCATTGTCCCATTAAATTGCATTAGAAATCAAATGACTTTATAATTTTGGATTTGTTTCTTGGCTCTCTATTCTGTTCCATTGATCTATTTATCGATCCTTATGCCAGCTAGAACCACATTGATTTCTATAGCTTTGTAGTAAAAATCTTGAAGGCAGGTAGTCTAAGTCCTCCAACTTTGACTTTTCAAATTTGCATTCAATACTCTGGGACCTTTGTTTTTCTCTCATATAATTCTTTCTATCCACCTCCAACCCAATCTGGTACTAGGGATTGAACCCAAGGACCCTCTACCGCTAAGCTACATCCCCAGCTCTTTTAAATTTTTATTTTAGTTGGGAACTTGCTCAGTTGTCCAAGTTGGTCTTCTCCTGTTTCAGCCTCCCAAATAGCTGGGATTACAGGCATGCATCAGTGTGTCTGGCCACAATTTTTTTTTTTTTGTACCAGGAATTGAACCCAGAGACTCTTAAACACTGAGCCACCTTTTCATTTTTTATTTTGAGACAGGACCTCACTAAGTTGCTTTGGCTGGTTTTGAACATGTGATCCTCCTACCTCATCCTCTTGAGTTTTGTGACACCATGCCCAACTCCCACACAATTTTTAAAGTGCTCATAGTTTTTAAAGTGAAGCTTTTTTCTTTACTCTGGATCAGGTCCAAATCATCCTTCATTGACCCCTAAGTAGAAGAGAGTTTATAAAAAGCTTCTGAATAAATCCCCAAGGCTACGTTAGGAGTGGTGCTGAGAACTGAACCCAGTGTCTCACACATGCTAGGCAAGCGTTCTACCACTGAGCCAGAACCACAGCCTCCAGTTATACATTTTTTTATATTTATTTTTTAGTTGTAGTTGGATACAATACTTTTATTTTATCTATTTTTATGTGGTGCTGAGGATTAAACCCAGGGCCTCTCACATCCTAAGTGAGTGCTGTACCACTGAGCCACAACCAACCCCAGACCCCAGTTACACATTTTTGATTGATCTGAAAATATGTGACAAGTCATAGAGCTTTTACATAATTATTTTATTTTATTTTGGTGGTAGATATTGAACCCAGGGCTTTGCGTATGCTAGGCAAGTACTCTACCATTGAACAATACTTGCAGCCCTACCCCATTATTACATCAAGTTGCCTTTACCTTTGGCACATGACACAAGATTTTAGTGTCATTCTTTTCACTGTTAGTTGCAGTTTTTTTTTTTTTTTTAATTCTTCAGCTAAAACAGAAGGGATGATTTATTGTATACATGTTACACTAGCCACAAGTGAGAAATGAATTAGTCCAGAATGCAAAAGATCCTGGGCAAAGGACCAACAGGAGATGTTAAGAGCAAGGTGGGTCTTTTCTCCGTGGTGGTCTTGGTGATGGGGTAGCGATGTAAGTTCTAAATCCACTGAGACAAAATCTGGAGAGTAACAGGCAGTCCATCAACTTATACCAATGTTCCCGGCCTTTGGCATTCCTATTTCTACTCCTTTGGACTCCATGGTACACAAGCTAAGTTTATGTGGACCTCTACCTCATCTTTCTTCTTTTGAGCTTCAGCCTATACATTGGCTTCTTTCTCCACTTGGCTCTTATTGTTGCAGAAGCTTCCAAGAAGATGGTGCTAAGGCCGAGAGAGACTACAATTTTTTAAAACATTTTTTTTGTATTTGTAGATGAACAGGATGCCTTTATTTTATTTGTTTATTTTTTAATGCAGTGCTAAGGATGGAACCCAGTACCTCACATGTGCTAGGCAATTGCTTTGCCACTAAGTTACAGCCCCAGCCCCTCATTAAAATTTTTATAAAATTTTGCCACAGAAAAATATTCCCCATACTTTGAGTACTGTGTATTTATCTTTTTATATTTCCTGTAGCTGCAACAGCAAATTTCATACAAACACAAGGCACTCAATAAATGTTTATTAGCTAAAATTTGGTTCATTCCAAATTATGAAATTAAAGTGTTTGAAGAAGCATTAAAGCTTATCTAGTTCAATCCTCCCATCTGATAATATGAGCTTATACATGATTAGTATAATGATAGGCCACTCATATTCTTAAATATTTAGAGCAGCTCATTCCATGAATTTCTTCCAAAATTCAGTGAAAAGAAAACTGGCTGTTTTGCCTCCCTGAGGGAATAAAGAAAGCTGTGGTCCTAAAATAAGATAACTGTCATCGCCATTGCATAATTTACAGGACTTAGACTCGTACTGTAAGGAAGATCATAAAACATTATAAAATTAAATCATAAAACATTATAAAACATATAATATCAGGAGTACAACTATTTTATCTATTTTTAATACTCTTTTTACTTTCCACCAAAATGAGAATTTATTTTAATTAGGGCAAATGTTTATACATAATATAGAAAGGTTTACCATTTGTCTAGTGTTTACTAACTATAAATGGTTTAGGCTTAAATAACAATTTCTGGTTTATTGATTTCTAAGTCAGACTGCCAAGCAAGATTTAATTAATGTTCAAAGTTGGACACTTAATCTTTCACATTTTTCCCTAACCCACTCTCGCCATTTCTCCATATAGACACTTAACATGGAAGAAGTTAAAAAGCAACTTACACAATTTATAAGTTTTACAATGTTTCAGCAAAATATAAAGAACTATTTGTAATTTTAGGACTAGGACATAATCAAACTATACTTAAAAATTTCAGATGTTCAATTAGCCTTTTATGTGTGTTCCAAGGTTAGATCATGCTATTTAGTTCAACTATTTTTAAGCAAACATCTTGATAAAGAACATAAAATCCAGTTTATGCCTCATCATAGTGATGTTTTATATATCTTTAACCTAGGAAAAGAGATAAACTTAGTTTAGTCAGTGATATTCTATTGCTCTACTAAGTGTTTGTACCCCACCTCGATTTACTTTTTGAAAGATGGCATTCATCGTAGCTATGTGGAATATGGAAATAGGAACAAAAGTGCATTTATGTCAGTAAAATAACAAAAGGAGGCTAGATAATAAACAAATAATATGTTATTAAAATGGAAAGAGGGCCATGTCTTTTGGCAGACTAGGATCATTGGAAATTGCATTGTTTTAATAATCACATTTTAATTTATTAATGTACTACACATTAGTATAATTCTAAGTTTTTCCCAGAAAGTGCCTGCCTGGTTTCAAATTATCATAATGTAAGTTGCCTGAGAGTTAGAGAAATGCTTTGGTGGGTTTGTCTTGCAAGCCCACATATCAGTTTTGCATCTGGGGGTAACATGTCATTTTCATAGTAACAATGTTACTGGCAGATTTAAATTCCCAGCTCACTCAAGCTACATATTGAATCTTTTATGAAATCAGCTCTACAAAGTGACTCTTTATTAATGACATCTGCTTTTTAAGGTCAACAATGAGAATCAATACAGTTACCACTAGTCTCTAAACCTTTCACTTCCAATTTTGCTTTCTGAAATGTCCATCTCTTAAAGCAGTCTTAATTATCCTGTTTTCAACTGAAAGTTGCTCTATAGTTTTGAAATTATTTCTGGTTTACAAACATAATTTGTGACTTAGAGGAGAAATTCTAAATTACTAAAATGATGTGTAATTAAGAAATTATAGGAAGTTTTAAATTATTCTACCACTTTTCCCCATATATTGTGAATCTTATTTGGCAGCTTTATCTTTTGATATTTCATTAGATAACAAGTTTTCCCCAACCAAGATCATTTACAACTGAGGTAAAAAGTAAGTTTTAATTTGCTAAAACTTTTGCTAATACAATTAGCCAATTCTTACAACAGAATGACAATTTGAAAGTTTTTTCAGGGTAGGAACTCTTTAATTTTTTAAAAATTGTGAATATTTAAAGTATACAACATGATATTATAATATGAATACATAGTAAAATGGTTTCTATAGTGGAACAAAATAACATACCCATCATTTCACATAGCTACCCGTTCCATCCCCATCCTGTGGCAAGAGCAGCTATAATCTACTCATTTAGCTAATTATAGTCCTCATGTTGTACATTAGATCTTTCAACTTGTTCATCCTACATAAGTGCTACTTTATATCATTTGATCTTTCTCTCCCCATTTCTTCTCTGTACCCCAAACCTGGTAGCCACTGTTTTATTCTCTATTTCTTTACTTATTGACCCTTTATTCCTCTCCTCATCCTCCTCCTCTTCCTCCTTATTCTTCTTGACTCCACACATAAGTGAGATCATGCAATATTTTTCTTTCTGTGATTGGTTTATTTCACTTAGCATAATGTCCTCCAGGTCCATCCATGTTATGGCAAATGGCAGGACTGGTGCTGGGGATATAGCCCATGTTCTCACACATGCTAAGCAAATGTTTTACCACTAACCAACACTCCTAGCTCTCTCCCCTTTTTTAAAGCCTGGATTATACTCATGTGTATATCTTACATATCTCACAGTTTCTTTCTTTCTTTGTTTGTTGATGAATACCTAGGTTATTTCCACATCTTGGTTATTGTGTATAATGTTTGCATTTATGTCAGTAACATACTGGGTTTTTGGGAACTGGGGGTTGAACTTAGGAGCACTCAACCTCTGAGCCACATCCCCAGCCCAATTTTGTATTTTATTTAGAGACAGGATCTCACTGAGTTGCTTAGTGCCTCTCTATTGCTGAGGTTGGCTTTGAACTAGTGATCTTCCTGTCTCAGCCTCCTGAGCCGCTGGGATTACAGGCATCTGCCACTGCTGTTTTTTTTTTTTTCCAAATATATTTTTAGCTGTAGATGGACATAATACCTTTATTTTATTTATTTATTTTTATGGTGCTAAGGATCAAACCCGGTGCCTCATATGTGCTAGATGAGTAGTCCACTATTGATCCAAAACCCCAGCCCAACATACTGCTTTGATTAAAATAGTTTTGTAATATAATTTTAAACCAGGAAGTGTGATACTCCTAACTTTTTTTTTTAATTGAAAACTGTCATTGGGATTTCTTTGTCAAGAGTGAAAGGACATGGGCTGGGGATGTGGCTCAAGCAGTAGCGCGCTCACCTGGCATGCGTGCGGCCCGGGTTCGATCCTCAGCACCACATACAAACAAAGATGTTGTGTTCGCCGAAAACTAAAAAATAAATATTAAAAATTCTCTCTAAAAAAAAAAAGAGTGAAAGGACAAGGATTATTCAAGTGAGAAGAAAAGAGAGAAATTTCACAGGGAGAGTTGGGTCCAATAGCAAAGTTGCTGCTTAAATGTCTAGATTATTGCTATCAGGCTAACAGTATTTGATCAAAATCTATGCTAAACAGGTCCTGGAAAAGTACCCACACTATTGATCAAAATACAGTTGGGATTTTGATTGCATTGAAGCTATGTATCACTTTAGGTAGTATGGAGATTTTAACAATTCTTCTGATCCATAAGCATCGAAAATCTTATTTGTGTCCTCTTCAATTTATTTAGGAAATCTATCTTGTATGTTTCTCTATTCCTTTTAATACTGAGTACATTTCCTATGGTACAATCTTAATATATTTGGGTATTTATGTTAGGGACTATAATATAATGCAAGATTTTACTGGTAATCATACTTGGATAGATGAAAAATCAGCAAAATTCACTTTTGGGAGTAGGTGAGTTCTTTTTCTCCATACGGCAGAATTAATTTTTTATTATTATTTTTTTTTACTTTTTTTAAAATTTTGAGACAGGGAAGTTGCTGAGGCTGGCTTTGAACTTGTAATCCTCCTATCTCAGACTCCTGAGTCTCTGGAATTACAGGTGTAGGCCACTGCAAGATCAGCTGTTTTTTAATCACAAAAACTTTCATTGTGACCTGGTACCTATACTTATGGGTTATTGTGGGGGGCTTTTTATATGTAAGATTATCTTCTTCTCTGGAAGTGTCCAGTCCAATTCCAAATTTTCACTCCAACAATGTAGATTTGGTCATAACATGTTCCTGTAGAAAATATTCCCTTCATTTTGTATAAAGGCCTTCACTTCCTTCAGGTACTTTGGGATTTGGGGCTTCTAAACAGACAACCTTCCTTTATCAAATAACATAAAATAAACTTCTTGAGATTCTTCCTTATAGAAATTTCATAAAATAAATAATAGAGGGCTGGGGATGTAGCATAGTGATAGAGCACTTGCCTAGCAAATATGAAGCTCTGGATTCAGTCCTCAATAGTTCAAAGAGCAAAGGGACAAAAAATGCTAGTAGGAGAAAATGTTACATTGTTCAAAACACATGGAACAGACTGTAGAAAGAGATGGGAATAGTGGTAAACAGTTAAAGCAACTGTATCAGAAAAGCTCATATTGGGAGTACTAGTAATGTAACAGTACTTATTAACAATTTCCAATTGCCACTCCCCCCCTTCATTTAACTTGGATAGTAATGCAAGCATGATTAGTGTGATTGGAGAAATGGGAAGCCTCATATGAGGTTCAACAATGGAAATGTAAAAGTGTGTGGAGAGTTCAGTGAGAAAGTGAAATTAAATCTTATAGTTGTTGGACTTTTTTTTCTTTTAATAAAGACCATGGATTATTAAAACAAAAATATCCACAAGTAGTTAAGTTTATGAGGAAGCATCAACCATCTACCTGTAAGTGCTTAGAAGGTAAGGATATATTTCTTTTTTGTTTTTGTATTCTTAAAAAGCAGGATGTATTTGGCATATTATGAATGCCCAGTAACTGTTTGAGTCATTCAACATGTGGCCTAATATGGTCATATAATAACACAAGGCAGTTTTAGAGACATAATTCTGGTTCAAGGTAGCGCTATTACTTCTTAGATAGGGCTGAGAATCCAACAGAGAATTATTTTTTGTTTATGCAGAGGCAAGGGCCAGGATTGTAGCAGCCCTGTGAAAGATAAATGGAGTTTTTCTCATATATATTGGTACCCAACCTCATTACACAGGGATTTGGCTGTTTAAGAAAGTGGAGTCTATTCATAAACCTTTATTATAAAGTACAGAAGAACAATATTCTCAAGTTATGTTTACTTAGGTTTTCCCCAGTGAGTGGTTCTTAATCTTTTTTGTCAATATTTGCCATCAGTTGTTGTTAATTCGTTATAATTATTATTTTCTTAGTATTTATTTTTTAGTTGTAGTTGGATACAATACCTTTATTTTATTTATTTTTATGTGGTGCTGAGGATCAAACCCAGGGCCTCGCACTTGCTAGGCGAGCGATCTACCGCTGAGCCACAACCCCAGCACTAATTCGTTATTATTAATGGATGTGTTCTTTGACGCTTCGGAAATCGTGCTCAATACGGGCCCCAAGTGTTCCTTTAAGCCTCAGGGAAGATGACTTAGGCTGAAGCCTGTACCCAAAGCCACACCCACTAAGAGTCCTTAAGAAACTTGGTGTGGCCTGGCGGAGACTCATCTGGGGCGGCCACGCGGTGCATTGGAATCCCGTGGCTCGAATTCCACCTTTCTCCGTGGGAGGCGCGTCCCTCCCTTCAGTGGGTCAACTCCGCGGGTCCACAGGCCCCGGGCCAGCTCCCTTTCCAGCGGAAGCTCCCGGCCTTCAGTCTAAACACCGCGTACCGAGCTCATTTGCATAAGGACGCGCGCGACGCCAGCCAGAGGGAGGGCGGGCGCGGCCGGGGAAGCGGCGCGCGCGCGCACCCTGACAGCTCGGCCCTGCTCGCTCACTGGCTCGTTCCCGGCTTCCGAGCACAGCATGGCGGTCAAGGTGACTCCAACTCTCTGCTGCTGCCTTTATTGCATAAGAGACATTCCAAGGGCCCTGCCTGCAGCCCCCCAGCTCTCTCAATTTCCTTCTTTGCGTAGTTATTAGATAGCGCGTCCTAGGGCTCCAGCTTGCGGGTGGGAGAGCTGATGGGCAAGGATCCGGAGGAAGAGGATGCCCGGCTGGGGGAGGGGAAAGAGGAGGGATTGTGAGTTGGAGGGGTTGTGAGGACCACTGGTCAACGAAGGAAGAGTAGTGTGTCCTGCCCTAGGTCCATGGGATTGTGAGCTCGGAGTTGAAGAGCATCGGAAAGGGAGTGGGAGGAAGTGGCAAGTAAAGCCGGGGATACCTAGGGCATCCGTGTATTGCGGTGGGGGAGGGGGTGAGTACTGAGTAATTTGGGGCCTCAATACTGCGGAGAGCAATGGTTGACATTTGCGTTGGAGGTTGCAGGATGTTGAAAGCATTTGTACTGGTGGCAGCTCTTTTAGGTTTTAGGTTAGATGGGGAACTAGAGGGGCGCTGAGATCTTTGTTATTATTTCTTTCCAATGGGAAGAAAGGCTGCTAATCCATGCCATTAATTTAGGTGTTTTGACTATCCTGTTGCTCCACTCTTGCAGGCCTCTTGATTTCAAGGTTGGTGGTTGCTACTGTGTTGTGGAGTAAAATAAAGAGTGATATTCATTTTCTTCCCTTTTCAGTTCAGAGGAAGCACTGTGTGTAATTTGCTATATCCCAGGCTATTCACACCCGCCTTTCCACTCTGTAGTGACAGATCTCAAATTTGACAGTTGTTATCAGCAGTTAGGGCTTTTGGGTTGTTTTAGACTAAATGCCCTTATAAAAGATAAGAGCATTGATTGTTAGCAGTTGTGAACTCTAATCTGGAGATTGTGTGACCTTTAGTGAAGCATTAACTAGCTTTTTTTCTTTTCTTTTTTTTTCCTTACAGGTGCAGACAACTAAGCGAGGTGATCCTCATGAGTTAAGAAACATATTCCTACAGGTAAATTATGTAATTCATGTTTCATTGAAAAAACAAAAAGGTGTAATCAGTAGTTCATTTGAAGCCTTAACGCTGAGGAATATTCTATTTTCATGTATTCTTACATTGCTAGACAATATAATTTATTTTTCTCTTGTTGATGTTTGACTGAGGGTTTTCCTTTATATTAAGGGTTGTTAAGATATTTTCCTCAGGCCTTAAATCGGGCATCTGTAATCCTAGTTACTTGGGAGGCTGAGACAGTAGAATTACCTGGATGACATAGGGAGACGTTGTCTTTAAAAAAGAAAAAAAAACTGATGTGATTCTGCAATCTGTGTATGGGGTGAAGGTGGGAGTTCATAACCCACTTGAATCAAAGTGTGGAATATGATATGTCAAGAAATTTGTAATGTTTTGAACAACCCACAATAAAAAATTAAAAATAAAAAAAAAAGAAAAAAGAAAAAAAAATCCTTAAATTAATGTTGTTGTTGTTTTTTTTTAATATGACTTAAGCGGTGTAAAAGTAGACTAAAAAGAACTTCCAGCTTCTCCTAAGTACTGAGGCTAATTAAAAAATTCAAAATGTATAGGCATTCTTATATAGGTATAGTGACTAATTCTTCTTTGAAAGCTGCATGTTTTATAAAGTTTTTCTACTTAAAAACAATCCTCCATGTAATTAATTACAGATATAAGGCTACTGTAGGTATTCTTAATTTGTGTGTTTTCCCCCTCTACTTATTTATATTGTATCATAGGCCTTTGGAGGTTTTATTCCAAAATGTTGTCTTGCCAGGTGCAGTGAGTGGTACATGCCTGTAATCCCAGTGATTGGGAGGCTGAGGTAGGAGGATTACAAATTCAAAGCCAGCTCAGCAACTTAGTGAGACCCTTTCTCAAAAAATAAAAAAGGGCTGGGGAGGAGCTGGAGCTGGGGCTCAGCAGTAGCACTCTTGCCTGGCATGTGTGAGGCACTGGGTTTGATTTTCAGTACTGCATATAAATAAATAAAAATAATAAAGGTCTATCAACAACTAAAAAAAATAAAAAAGTTCTGGGGATGTGGTTCAGTGGAAAATCACCTCTGGATTCAATCTCTGGTACCTAAAAACAAAACAAAAAGTTGCTGCCTAAAATTCTTGCAAGGATCTACCTTAACTTTTGCTAAGCTTTTAGGATCAGAGACTTGTCTGTAGAATTAAAAGGAAAAAAAAAAAAAAAGGTAGGCTTAGTTTTTTGTTTTGCTTTCTTAATTTCAAAAATTTCCTATGTAGGAAATTAAGCTTAAGAAGTAAATGTAAAGGGAAAGAAGCTAGTGTGTGTTTTTTTTAAATATTGTATTTTTTTCTGAAATCTTCTTTTGAGAATTTCTATTCTGGATCTGGGTTCTTGTGTAGACACTTTAACCTTGGACAGATTCCTGCTGGGTATTATTTTCCTCTGTAAAATGAAAGGTGACCTCCAAGGTTCCTTCCAATTCCAAAAGTCTGTGATTCTATATTAGGAACAGATTCTAACATACTCTGATGTGCCTGGAATAGATGACATTTTTATCTGAGACATGTGGTTTACTTAAACTATTGTTGGGAAAGAGACTGCATAGATGACCATCCATATGTATAGTTCATGAAGAAGAATTAGTAAAGGCTGGGGATGTAGCTCAGTGATAGAATATAATATACTTGCCTAGCATGTGCCCTGGGTTTGATCATCACACTGAAAAACAGTTAGGAAAAATGAGAATATTAAATTTTATAAAATATACTAAGGGAAGTATCTTTTCTAGAACAAAAATAATTGTGATATAATTGCTCCATTTGTGGCCTGAAATTTTTATTTTTCACAAGTATTCTTGAGAATACCCAAAATTATATCAGTATTAACATAGCATATAATTATACTCGATGTTTTATGAGGAATTCCTATGATATCGTTACTTTTATTTTCTAGATTAGAATAGTGTGGAGGAAATCAGTTAGAATGTTGCATGATGTACTGAAAAGAGCATTGGTTAAGGTAATTCCCAGGTCCACATCTACCTGGCTGTTGTTGAATGCTTAGAATAATTATCTAAGCTTTTTGAGTTTTATCTTCTCATGTGAGATTCAGTGGGCCATAACGGAATTGGAATTGAGGTTCTTCCAGCTTTAAAAATTGTGTAGGGGTAAAAAATCTGTGATTCTATATTGATTGTTTTTGTTTTTGAAGAGTGGTGTTGGTGGTGGTTGTGATGATGGGAGGGCTTGAAGCTACAAAGAGAGAGGCCAGGACTCAGCCTACCTCTTTGACAACTTTTAAATCTTACTTTTTCATTTAATGTTTTGCATATACTGTCACTATCTTTTTACATATTATATTGCAATACTGGGGATCAAATCTAGGGCCTCAGGCATGCTACGCAAGCACCCTGCCAGTGAGCCTTACCAGTCCCTTACAAAGTATTTTGATGTTGACTCTAATTTTATTTTCATACTGATAATTTGTAGAATTTATAACTGCATATGTAGCCCTAAGCATAAAGCATTGTCTCAAGCATTATTAATAAATAAGATCATGAAGACATTTATCTTCAGGAAAGCTAAAACTGCAAGGAAGATAAAATATAGCCAGTTGGATCAACAGAAGGACAGTTCCAAGTATTATATTAGGCAACTTTCAAGTATTTTTCCAAAAAAAATATTTATTACACATGCATATATGTTCTATTAATATTTTAGATTTAATAGAAGACAAAAATACATGCTAACTATGTATTTCTTTAGCACTTAAAATATTTACCCAGCAGATTGAGGACTATTTTCTATGTGCTGTGCACTTGTATTCTATTATTCATTAATAAATACTAAATAGATTAATTGAAGCAGAGAATTGAGCTAGGTCATGAATGATGATGGGCATGTGGTTGGACTAGCCTCTCTCTGAGGCCTATTTCATCTCTGTTTGGGGTTGAAGCTATTGAGAATAGTGAAGGCAAATGCAAAGCCTGTGGTAGAGCAATCAGACTGGCTTGCCTAGAACAGAGTAGCCATACAATGATGACAGTGGTTAAGAGATACTGATCATTTAGAGTGTGCTGTACATTGACCCAGTACTCTAAGGATGGTATGTTAATTTTCATAACTTCTGAGGTTTAGTGTTCTTGTTATGTAGATGAAGTTAAATGACTTTGTTAATGTCCCTTAGTTTATAAGTGGTAGAGACCAGAGTTCAAATCAAACTACAGAACCTATAATCTTAACCCTTATACTATACTTGCATGTAAGATTCTGAAATGTGATGATTTTTGAAAGATAGGCATGTCAGGGACTAATGGCAACTTTGTTAAGAAGTTAAAAAAAAAAAACCTGGTTATTTAGGTGATGAAATAAAAAAGTGCCTTTATGCTATAACTACCTAGAACAGTTGGCAAGGAGTTTGGATTTGAAACAGTAGGGAGGCACTGTGGGTTTCTGAGTGGGCAAATTGAAGTGGTGAATTCTGGCAGCTCTTTGTGTATGTTGGATAAAATGTAGAGAGATTGGAAGTAAGTGAGGCGATCAGCTAAGAGGCTATTGAAATAATACATGTGGGAGATAATGACCTAGAGTGGCTGATGACTGGGTAATGGAAAGGAAGGACAATACCAGGGACTTTGTAAGGGAAGAATCTATTGATTTGGTATTATATATGGAAGTAAAGAAGAAATAGTGTACCTGGAATTTTTTAAGATAGGTGTTAGTTTATTAGGCATTTATTTGGGGATTTTTTTTGTGGGATTGCTAAATAAATGTGACCCATTAAGTTAAAGTCAGGTTTGAACAGATACAAATTTATACAGGTGATAGATGAATCCTTGTAGTTATGAGAGTTAAATGTGAAATAAGCAGGACAGGATCAAAAGCTGATTTATACACAATGTTCATAATTGAAGTAGGAAGGAGGTGGAGGAGAACTAGGGATAATAGTCCCATGAAAGTTTAAGGTTGGAGTTTCACAAAAAATGTTAAATCAAAGGTTAACATATAAATTGTTATCAGTATGGTTTGGTTTTGGTAAGATTTGGGATTATTTGAGTTTAGGGCCATTTCAACTAAAGGCTACAGAGTACACCTACAAAAATGCGAAGTTATATGCCATGTATGTATTATATGTCAAAATACATTATACTGTCATGTATAATTAAAAAAAAGAAAAAAGACTACGGAGAAGATTTAATTTTAAATTTTAGAATATAGTTGAAAGCTCTGTAAAATTGAGATCTGTGATAATAACCGTCTAACTTCATACTAGTATGGCTCAAAACTCCTTTGTTGTGTAAAACAATTATATGTTCCTTTTTGAAAGTACAGATGTATTCATGTTTAGTGGAATTATATATAGGTCTGTGAGGAGGGCTTTGTAAGAGTAAAACATTTTTATAGAGAAATGAGAAATAGGTTCATTTTTTTTTCTGTGTTCTTTATTGCTTCTCAAAATTTGATGAGCTATGTTTTCTTTCTTTCTTTTTTTTTTTTGTGGTGCTGGGGATCAAACCCAGCATCTTGAGCATGCTAGGCAAGCACACTGCCACTGAACTACACCCACAGCCCACAGGCCTTTTTCAAATTTTATTTAGAGACAGAAACTTGCTAAGTTGCCCAGACTGGCCTTGAACTTGCAATCCTCCCGTCTTAGACACTGTAGTAACTGGGATTATGGACATGGGCCACTGTGCCCAGCCAATAAACTGTATTTTCTGTTAGTTAAAAAAAAAAAAAAAAAAAAAATTACTAGGATTCTGCTTTTTCCCAGTGTACCCCGAACCCCCAAGTTCATGCAACTGGAGCACAAAAAATGAATTCTTATGTGTTCTACTGTGCTATAATTTTACAACCAGTTGTCAAACTAACATTTTACTATTACTACCCTTAAAACTGTCATTTTTTGATTTATCTCTTTCTTCTTTTACCTTTTTCACCCACACACTATCGTTGACCTAGTTTTGCTACATCAGAAGTATACAATAGCAAAAGGATACAATAGAAGCAGTGAAGATGCAGGGGAGGTAGGGACAACAGAAATGTGACAGGCTGTTTGTTATAAGCCTGACAAATTTCAGAATGAACGGTTGATCTTGTCTGTGCTTTCTGGCAAAGTAGATTTTTAAAAACTCTTCAGTGAATGATTTTTTAAGATTTCTTAAACTTTTTTTTAAATAGATAGACTTTCTGTTGTTCATTTATTAGTGTTATATGGTAAAAGCAACACTTTAAGATGGTACAACTATATATACCAGACCAAAAATTTAAATGAAAGATAGAATTCAAATATTTTGATTCTGTTCTTTTATTCACTAGCACCAATGTAACAGTGAAGATCATATCCCATATAAAGTTATGAAAATGCATTTTTTTTCTTTCTTGTTTATTTAAAGATTAAGTAGGAAGGAGATGATGCTAATATAAAGCAAAGAACGTTTTCTCTTTAGGGTTTTTATGATGACATAATTATTAGTGGAAATAAATGAACTCTTATATTGTCAATATTTGTTTACATACTGTACATTTACTTATGTTTGGCTGTAGGATGAAGTTTAGAAGGAAATTAAGCAGAGCTTTTTAACCAGGGGATTCTTTCTCTTTATTGACATATACATTAGGGCTACCTTCTCAAAAGTTTGGGATGTATGCCTTAATGTTAGAGTTACAAAAAGATTATCAAGTATAAAAGGATGATAATATCTACAGAGGCCAAATGTGGAGGAAAAGGGACTCTTATACAGTATTTGTGGAAACAAAAGACTCTTTTTAAAGCAATCTGGCAATAGTTTAAAATAAAAAGTAAATATGCTGGCTATGTATCTTAGAGGTAGAGTGCTTGCCTAGCATGTGGGAAGCTCTGGGTGCAATCTGCAGGATAGCAAAGAAATAAAGAAAAAAACATAATTTGAACAAAGAAATCTTCTTCTTAGAATTTTTAAACATTTTATTCTAATTTGTTATATGTGACAACAGAATGCATTACAATTCATATTACACATATAGAGCACAATTTTTCATATCTCTGGTTGTATACAAAGTATATTCACACCATTCTTTTTTTTTTTTTTTTAAGAGAGAGAGATTTTTAATTTTTATTTTTTAGTTTTTGGCGGACACAACATCTTTGTTTGTATGTGGTGCTGAGGATCGAACCCGGGTCGCATGCATGCCAGGCGAGCGCGCTACCGCTTGAGCCACATCCCCGGCCCCACACCATTCTTGTTTTCATACATGTTTCCTAGAATATTTATCCCAGAGAAATAAACATGCATATAAGAATATGTGCATTGTTAATTGCAACAATCATTTTTTTTCTCAAAAAAGAAACAAATGCTATTAGGGGAGGATGATAGAAAAATTGTGGAATAAGTATACTATGGAGATGCAGATACTACCAAGAATGAAACCTATTGCTGCTGATTTAGAGGAATTTTTAATGTACTAGTAAGTAAGAAAATATGAAAAGAAGCATGTGTAGCATGATTTTGTTTTGTGAAGCAAAAAAAAAAAAATATATATATATATATAATATATATTTTTTAATATCTTTTATTTATTTTTATGTGGTGCTGAGGACTGAACCCAGTGCCTCACATGTACAAGGCGGGCGTCTCTACCACTGAGCTACAGCCCCAGCCCTTTATATGTTTTTAGTATGTATTTTTGCATATATATGTTTGTGTTTGATTTAATGAGCATTGAGAATGGTATGGAAGGAGATATAGTAGGTCATTAACTTGTTTGAGAGAAAAATAGGAAAATAAAAATAGTCTGAATGTTTGTATATTAAGGTTTGAGCAAATTAAAAAGTAAGAACTTGTTAATTCAAAACTTGAAGCTCATACAGGGCTTCTCAGCATAAACTGGTTTTATTAGCCATTCCAGATAAGGGTTTTTGTCAATTCTTTAGAATATAGGAATTGAGGATGATAACTTTTAGCTTTATTTAAGGAAGTACTGGTAAACTATATAGTGTTCTTATTTATTTTTATTTTTTTAGTGTTAGGCATTGGGGCTGGGGTTGTGGCTCAAAAATATGGTGGAGCGCTTGCCCAGCATATGTGGGTTTGATCCTTAGCACCACATAAAAAATAAATAAATAAATAAAATAAAGATATTATGTCCATCTACAACTAAAAAAATATTTTTTTTTAAAGAGAGAGAGAGAGAGAATTTTTTTTTTAAATATTTATTTTTTAGTTCTTGGCGGACACAACATCTTTGTTGGTATGTGGTGCTGAGGATCGAACCCGGGCCGCACACATGCCAGGCGAGCGTGCTACCGCTTGAGCCACATCCCCAGCCCTAAAAAAATATTTTTAAAAAAGTGTTAGGCATTAAGGTCAGATTAGCACTATAGTGAAACTTTATCCTTAAATCATTTAAAAAGGATTGAGAAATTATTGATAAGAAATTTAGTGTTATTATTAAATGCTCTGTTATATTCTACTACCAATCAGTATTTTTTTTTATCTTTTTTTTTTTTTTTACTGTACTGAAATTTAACCTAAGGGTACTTTACTACTGAGCTATATCCCCAAACTTTTTAATATTGAGATATGGTCTTGCTAGCCTCAACTTGTTTTCCTCCTGCCTCAGCCTACAGAGTTACTGGGATTATAGACATGCTCCACCGTGCCCAGCCCTAATCAATACATTACATTTTAATTGTCTATATGTGCCATGCTATATACTGTGTAAAGGCCTACCTTTATGGAGATAAGATAGAGGAATTCAGTGATGATTAGGATAAGAAAGAGGAGTTCAGTGAAGAGAGGTCCTCATGTTGGAGGAGTGAGGCTAAAAGGATAACAATAGATTGTGACAAATACAGTAAGAAAATAAACAGAATGATGAAAGGTTCTATTTTTCAATATTTTGCAAGAGGGTGGTCAGTAAGGCCCCCGAGGAAGTGAAGTTAGAGTTGAGAATTGAAAGGTTAAGTAAAGGTGGGGTGATGGAGAGACTTCCAGATGACTCACATATGCACAGGCTTAGAAGTAGAAAAGCTTTTGGTATGTTTAACAAATAGAAAGGAGGCCAGAGAGCCAAAAGCATCGGTGAGTGAGGGGGCTGACTGGTTAGAGATTAAGTAGAAGGAGCCACATCAAGTAGGACCTTGTGAATAGGCCATGAAGAAGAGTTTGGATTTTTTTTCTAGGAGCAGCATGGAAACCACTGGAGGACTTTTGTCTTTCCTTTTGGAAGTAGAATGATTGAACTTGTAATTTAAATAGATCAAATAATATATAAACTGTTTCTTTTACATTTCTGTGCTTTCTTTTGGATGACTGATTTATGGAGTGTGAGTCTATCCATTTAATTTCCTCCTAGCTACATAGTTTTCCTAGAATGTGTTAACTGGATGCAATTCTTTTCCTTCATGAGGCAGCAGAATGTAGCTGGAGCCTCCATGGACTTTGTAGTCTAACCTGGATTTGAATCCTCATTTGACTCCTTTTTTATAGTGTGGTGTCAGGTGTTTGCATTTGGAGTCTGTTTTCTCATCTGTCTTATAAGGGATACTACAACTAGCACAAAGGAATGTAACAAAGATTGAACAAAGTGTTATGTAATCTACGCCCAACACACGGGGAACCAAATAAAAGCTAGTTTTGTTGTCTGTCTGTTTTGGTACCAGGGATTGAACCCAGAGGCACTCGGCTAAGCCACATCCCCAGCCCTTTTTAATCTTTTGAAATAGGGTCTCACTAAGTTTCTTAGGGCCTGGCTAAATTGCTGAGGCTGGCTTTGAACTTTCAATCCTCCTGAGCTGCTGGAATTACAGGTATGCGCCACCTCACCCAGTCAAAGCTAGTTTTTTTGTCCTTTTTCTTCTTTTCCAAGTTGAGGTGAGGATTCCTCCTCCACCCTCCTGAGTAGCATCTGTGTCCCTTGTTTCCCCCGCAGCTAATGCTGGACATAATAAAGCAACTAAGATGTTAATATGTGTTTATGATTTTGTACACATATTCAATTAATCACATTCTTGAGACATGCAGCCAAAGACCTTCACAAATCTCTGTATTCAGAAATATCAACACAAGAGGTAATTTCTCCCAATGCTGTAAGGTTTTGAGAAGAGATATAGCTATAGTGTAAAGCTGGAAGACTTGAGAGACTGTGGCAGGTGTTTGCAGAGTTTTCTTCTGAACCTTCAGTTGCCTAGTCAGGACCCAAAAAGGAATAGTCTAACCATAAGCTCTGAAATACCAAGACATAGACCTGAAAGACTTATGATTCATTCTTTACATATGTCACTTTTTCTTCTTTTTAATTACTATCTTCCTGTTCTGTCTAGCTCTTGCTTAGTAGTGTGGAAATGTCTGAAAACATCTTCCCCTGAACTTGCTATGGCCAGCATTAGGCTTCCAGAACTGGAAGAAACACATTTTTGGGCTTCACACATGTTAGGCAGTGTACCACAGAGCTACATTCTCAGTCTTTCTTTCCTAATTTCTAGAATAAGTCTAGGAATTATTCTTTCCCACCCCCACCCTAAAGCATGTACCAGAGAGATGCAGTTGTCTCATTAGCTAGATTTTGGTTTGAAATCTCACTCCTGGAACTGATGAGTAAGCCCCACTTGAATCACTTGTATAAATCAAGAGTGGGGGAAGGAGGCATATTTTAAAGGAAAATTAGCATGCAGTTACCCAGAAGGGGCAGGGAAATATGGGCAGGTTAAAAACAAGAAATGTGGAGGTACCACATAGAGGAGATTGGAAAACCTAGGATCCTGGAGATGGCTCAGGGAAGGTGGGAGACAGAGAAGAGAAGAGGCTTTTCATCACCAAATCAATGTTACTATATTCAGTAGCTCTTTTTCTAGCACTGCTTTCATATTACCTGCAAAAATACTTTAACAACTACCCAAAATTAAGACCTCTAAAGAAGAAATGTTTTCTCACCCTTTCTTTCTTTAGGTATCTCTACTCTTCTTTCTACTAGTGGTCTTCCTCTCCTAAACCTCATTCTTGCCTGCTCCTTCCCTTCTTCTGGTCCCTGGCTCGATATTTTGTTGTTGTTGTTGTAGATGGATACAATGCCTTTATTTTACTTATTTATTTTTATGTGGTGCTGAGGATCGAACCTAGTGCCTCACAACTGCTAGGCAAGCACTTTACCACTGAGCCACAGCCACAGACCCCTGGCTCAATATTTTGAACAGCTCTGTTCAATACAGATTGCTAAGTGATTGTCCTACTAGGAGCCAGGTACAGTTTAAGGGGCTAGAGGTATGAAGTTGAATAAGACATCCTGGTTCTTAAAGGACTTATATTCTAGATTCATTTAAATTACATAATCATGCATCAATATTTGTTTTTTCTTCTGAAATGAGGTCTCACTGTGCTTTCCAGGCTGGTCTCAAACTCCTGGGCTCAAGTGATCCTCCTGCCTCAGCCTCCTGTGTAGCTATGACTGCAGGCATGTACAACATCCAACTCACATCCAACTCATTACAATTAAAAAAAAAAATGAGAACATTCTGAAAAGGCTGAAGGCTTGAAGTTCTTTCTGAACTCTCCAAAATCCCAGCATTTCCCTGCTATCTAAGAAGTAATTGTTATTTTTAGTTAGTTGTGTTTCTTTCTGATCTTCTTCTGTGCATGTACTTAGAAAATATAGGGTTTGTGGTTTTTAAGAACTTAAGTGATAATAGCTAATGCTTACTGGGTCATTGTTATGTATTAGACACTATATTAAGTGTTTTATACAAACATTGTATTTAGTCCTCAGAGCAATTCAATAATTTAGATACTATTAGTATTCCCATTTTATTTATTTATTTATTTTCCAGTGCTAGGGATTGAACCCAGACCTCATGCATGCTAGGCAAGTATGTTACCACAGAGCTACATCCCTGGCCCAACAATTTATTTTTTCTTTCTTCTTTCCTCTTTTTTTGTATTGGTAGTTTAAAATTTTGAGACAGGGTCTCACTAAGTTGCTGAGGATATGGTTAAATTGCTGAGGCTGGTCTTGAATTTGCAATCCTCCTGCATCAGTCTCCTGAGTAGCTGGGATTATAGGCCTGAGCCATTGTGCCTGTCTTATTTCTGTTTTTTTTTTTTTTTTTGGGGGGGGGTGATGGGGATTTAACACAGGGCCTCACACAGGGTGCGCACTTGCTCTACCACTAAGCTCAACCCATAGCTATAGTATTCCTTTACACATGAGGAAACTGCTCTACAGAGTTAAGTAACTTGCTCAAGTTACATAGTAAATGGAGGAAACTTGCTTTATGTATTTTAAGGCACTGTTGTTTTGTTTGTTTTTGTTTTTTACTTTATATTATTTGGAGATACAGGTAGGTGTTAGTATATACAGAATCATCCCAATTTTTTCTTAGCTTTAAAAAAACTTTTACTATGGAAGCCAGGTGGGTGGTGCACGCCTGTAATCCCAGCTGTTTGGGAGGCTGAGACAGGAGGACTGTGAGTTCAAAGCCAGCTTCAGCAACGGCAAGGTGCTAAGCAACTCAGGGAGACCTTGTCTCTAAATAAAATACAAAATAGGGCTGGGGATGTGGCTCAGTGGTTGAATGTCTTTGAGTTCAATCCCCAGTAGCCACCCTTACCCCGCAGAAATACACAACTTTTACTATGGAAAATGTTATATACAAATTTATAGGAAATAGTATAATGAATCACCATTTATTGTCACTAAGCTTCACCAATTATCATGGCTAATCTTGCTCCCTTTATATTGCAGCCCCACTGACTTATTTTGAAGCGGTTCCCAGACATTACATTCTTGCATCTATAAATATTTAAGTATGTATCTTTAAAGAAAGGACTCTGAAAAACCAAACCAATACTGTTAGCATACCTAGAAAAATTCTCTAATAGTCATCAATTTATTCATGATTGTTTCATATTTTTAAAATCACTTTATTAAAAACAAAAATATATCACCAGGTATAGTGGCACATGCCTATAATCCCAGCAGCACAGGAGGCTGATGCAGGAGGATCATAAGTTTGTAGCCAGCCTCAGCGACTTAGTAAGGCCCTAAGCAACTTGGAGAGACCGTGTCTCAAAAAAAAAAAAAAAAAAAAAAAAAGATAGGGCTGGGGATGTGGCTCAGTGGTTATGCACCCCTGGGTTTAATCCCTGGTACCCCAAACAGGGTACTGGCCAGGTGTATACACAGTGTTTGGTTGTTCTCTTACATCTTTTAGTACTTTGCATTCTCTACCAGGATAGAGGTCCTTCTTTCTCTATGGCAAAAATATTGGTATTTAATCAAGGCTTACCAACATTAAGGTATTCTGTTCCCCTATGAGCTGCACCTTGATTGTCAAAAGAGACACAGTTTGCCCAGGTTTATAAATTTATGTGTTCCTTGTTTGTTTCCATGGTTACTTAGACCAAGAGATTGAAGTATTTATTTAGAGAACAATATAAATTAATTATTCAATTTAATCTGCCTTGGGAAGCATTCTTGTCTCGGTCACTGGGTTCTCCTGGCTGATTATTTTATTTCCAAGGTTTTTGACCATTTTGAGGGAAAAATTGTTTTGGTAGCCCTACTTTATTATGGTAGCTTCAGTTGATTTCAGTGCTTAAAAGTGTTCTTGTTCCTCTTTACTTTGTTAGGAGTTGCATTGTCCAGTAGCTGGTGATAGAACTTGCTATAATGGAATTTTTTTTTTTTTAAGAGAGAGAGAAGAGAGAGAGAGAGAGAGAGAGAGAGAGAGAGAGAGAGAGGGAGAGAGAGGGAGAGAATTTTTAATATTTATTTTTTATTTTTTGGCGGATACAACATCTTTGTTTGTATGTGGTGCTGAGGATCGAATCCGGGCCGCACGCATGCCAGGCAAGCGCGCTACCACTTGAGCCACATCCCCAGCCCAATAATGGAAATTTTATAATAATAAAAGTACATATATCTTTTTATTTTTAATTTTTAGAAAAGTTTTCACTTATTTTTGAAAATAGATATGTTAAAGTAAAAAGAAAAATAAGCATGTAACATTTTCTGGAAGCATTTTGAGTAAGAAAGTTAAGGTTCTGAAGAATTTTCTTTGCAAAGTCAAATAGAAGTTTTTGTTTCTAGTGGATGTGAAATATGCAGCTGAAGTGCTAATTAAAACTAGATATAGGGCTGGGGTTGTGGCTCAGCGGTAGAGCGCTTGCCTAGCACGTGTGAGGCCCTGGGTTCGATCCTCAGTACCACATAAAAATAAATAAATAAATAAAGGTATTGTTTCCAACTACAACTAAAAAATAAATATTAAAAAAAATTCTTAAAAAAAAACAACAAAAAACCCCTAGATATATAAAACTGCTTTTCCCTAATGTATGTGTAATTGATTTTGATAACATGGCAATATTTTTATATTACTAATTCAAATTTGTTTTTAAAAATTAATATGGCTTAATGAAGTTAAAATTAAGTCAGTGTGGCCATATGTGTTTAAAATTATTTGTCTCTTTAAAATATTTATAATAGACTACACTTTCATTGTAATGAAGTCAAGAGGAATTCCATATTGTACTGTTGTAACAGGGTTTGTGTGTCAGGTCTGTTGTGATCTTTCCTCCTTACACAGAGTGCTTGTGTAGTGAAAGGTCATGCATTCCTGACTAAATTTGGCTTAGGTGGGAAGTTCAAGCAGTAATAGTGAAGGATAGCAAGAGAATTAGCTTCATGTGCTCAACTCTTGCTTTGGCACATATCGTCCTCTTTCATTGTTCATGTAATTCATTTTTCTATATGGGAAATGCTCTGTGTGATATCTACAGTTACTGAACTTTGAAACATTGTTGTTCAAATTACTGAAATTGAAAGGATGTTAAGATCTGAAAATGTCAGTTCATCTCAGTTGGAATGAAGTCATGAGAAATTGTTTTGACTCATATTACCACCACGTGTTGGATAAGCAGAGATAGCTGCATAGACCAGTTACAACCAATTTCCTGGTAAGTCTAGAAATACTGGAAGCTGACCTCCTAGGAACCTTGGTTTGGAGAGAAATGAAAAGGAAGAACAATAATGCCTTCATGGGAGTTATTGGGAAAAGCAAGGAGGGAAACTGATCATATGCTTTTCTATTTCTAAGCATTTTACAGTAACTATTTAATTATACATGTGTTTTACCATTTCCAAGATCTTCTTTTCCCTCACAACAGGACAGATATTTTTGCTTTTAATCCCTTCTTAGAGAAGAAACTGAAAGAAGTCGTATTTGTTTTGTTGAGACAGGGTTTTTGCTATGTTGCCCAGGCTGGTATGGAACTTCTGTGCTCAAGATTTCCTCCTGCCTCAGCATCCCAAGTAGCTGGGAATACAGGCTGCTGCTACTGCACCTGGCTAAGCCACATATTTTGTCCAAGAATTCTCAATGAGTTAATGGTACAGGAATTTAGAACCCAAGTTTCTAACCCTGATTTCAGTGTGCATCATGCCATCATTTCTGTGCTAGTTGGCAACATGAACTGTATTTTGCTGATCTTCAGCCCTGGTATCAGGCATAATGCCCACCATACAGTTTTATGCTTAATGCAAAATAATGTGAAAGATTTGATTTTATCAGATTTTTGGCTTAAAAAAATAATGTTTCTAGATATAGTACCTCAATTTTTGTATACATACTTGAAAATCCTTGTTCTTGATACACTGTTTAATTTTTTTTTTTTTTTTTAAGTAATCAGCTTTCTATTCACAACACATTGGAATTTTCCTTTATAGACTCTGGAATATCTTTTAGAAATATAAAACATCAAAGGACCTGTTTTGAACTGAATTCATTTAAACAGGTCATTTGTATCATTTGGACTTTAAAAAAAAAACTCATTCAAGTCATTGAATTAAGTTAATCTTTTCTTTTTTTTAATTTCTTAGTTGAAATGTAGAGTGATCTATAAGCTCTTCATAGGGTCTAGTTAATATTGCTTACATGTAATGTAGTTTGCCCACATTCTAAAAGTCATTTAAGGTTAAATTCAGTAAACTGCAAGGGAGTTAGCACTATCCAGTTTACTCCAGTCAGGAGAAGTCTTGATATCTTGATCTGTTGGCTTCATGGGCAAAACATTTCTACACAGCATGATCTTCTGATTTAGAGCTGCAGATCATTCACTGTCATTATCACATGTATCTGTATGTGAAACCCTGCCATTTTTTATGGACAATAATTTTGATTAAATGTATGAGGATTCTAATCTCTCATAAAATCCATTTTATTTCTCAAGGTTCAGAGTGCCAAGACTTTTTCAAGTATATGTGAACAATATTAATTTCAATTTAAATGTTTCTGGAAGTATCAATGTTGTGTAGGCACTTTTGCATTTTATATACTTCAAGTGGGTCTGGAAAAGTTTAAATGAGAAAATAGATCACCTATTTTTATTTAGATACTGTCAGCTACTTCTTGTCAATGTCTTTCATGTGTCCTTGACTTCTTGCCCAAGAAGGATTTACAGCTGCTTAAGAGACGTCTTTGAAATGGCAAATGATTAACTCTACAGTTACTTGGAGTTAGGATATAGTATACTTAATATACTTTTAATACCTTTATTTTATTTTTATGTGGTGCTGAGGATCGAACCCAGGGTCCTGCACATGCTAGGCGAGTGCTTTACTGTTGAGCCATAACCCCAGCCCCTGATAATTAATTTTTTTTTTTTTAGTTGTAGATGGACACAATACCTTTATTTATTCCTATTTTTAAAAAAATATTTTTTAGTTGTAGATGGACACAACATCTTTATTTATTTATTTTTATGTGGTGGTGGGGATCAAATCCGGTACCTCATGCATGCCAGGCAAGAGCTCTACCACTGAGCCACAACCCCAGCCCAGGATATAATATTTATTTATTTATTTTTTGAATTTTTTAGTATTTATTCTTTTTTTTAGTTTTCCACGGACACAACATCTTTGTTTGTATGTGGTGCTGAGGATTGAACCTGGGCCGCACGCACGCCAGGCAAGCGCGCTACTGCTTGAGCCACATCCCCAGGCCCAGGATATAATATTAAAAAAAAAAAAAATTGTAGTTGTAGATGGACAGAATGGCTTTACTTTATTTGTTTATTTTTATGTGGTGCTAAGTGCCTCACACATGTTAGGCAAGCACTCTGCCACTAAGCTACAGGACCAGCCCAGGATGTAATATTTGATAATTTCATTTAATCATTTTAGTTCATCCTTTGGAATGATAGGAATAAAATGGAAAAGATTGTTGCACTATTAAATTACTTGATAAATGAAATCTTTAGCATAATCTGGGAGGCCCAAAACTTTGATTGAAACTGTTAATCATTTTTAGTACAAACACGTAATTTTAATTAACAGAAAGAGGATGCCTCAGTAAGACATTACATTAATATTTGCTTATTTCTAGCCTTATGTGTTACCCTAGGCTATTTTCACTTTCTTAAAAGTCTGTTTAAAACATTACTCAATCAATTAAAAGAAGCATTAAAAATAAGTTGTTTAAAATAAGTGGGTCATTTTTTTGACTATTAAAAACACTTTTAAATATTTTTTCCCTTTTATTTAATTTGCTGATGTTTGAACCCAGAGCCTCAAGCATTCTACCACTGCTTCATCCCCAGTCCCTAAGTATGTATGTATGTACACATATATGTATGTATTATGATATGGGGGAATCATACTAGGGCCTTGAACATGGCAGGCAGGTGTTCTGCTCAACTGCAATCATGTCATCAGTTTTTGAGGTACTGGCTTTTCTCTGTTAGCATAATATCTAAAATATTTTAGCATTGTGGATGGATTGTAGTCTTAGTTCTAAACTCCCTCTTTGGTTCTGTCTGTTCAGGCAACAGGCTTTCTGACATTACCAAGTAATTGTCACTTATTTAATGAGTTAATTAGTTAATTGTCTCCTGTAGAAGTTGACTACTGACTCCTTGTAGATGAGTTTCCTTCCCCTCCTGAGGTACACACTCTATCTTTCAGTTAAAAATCAAGTTAAAATAAACTGGGAGACTTCGGGAAAACACTGGCAGAATACCTCAGGGAAAGTGGTTCTCTGGTATCATTTATAACCCTAGACACTGGCTCAACCTGTTTCAGTTCATGTCAACCAAAGCATTTTTCTTTGTTGGCTGCTGTGTCCTTGGTGGCTTGTGCTAAGGCTATTCTATTTCCTGATATTTTAAAGTCAATAATGTTCTGAAATCTTGGAGATTATATAACTACAGTACACTTTCATTGTGTGTGGGTGTTTTCTGTGTAGGTAGTATGGTTGTACTGGAGATCAAATTCAGTTACTAGAGAATAAACCTCTGACAAAAAGGAATGTACAGGGCTGGGATTGTGGCTCAGCGGTAGAGCGCTCACCTAGCATGTGCGAGCCCCTGGGTTCGATCCCTATGTCCAACTACAACTAAAAAATAAATATTAAAAAAGGAATGTATAACTAATTCCCAAATTTTTGTCAATAATAAGAAATGTTTTCATATTCTCCCCCTCTTTTGTCATTTGCTAATTAAAGAAAGCAACATTGAAATACTTGTGAAGAGAGAACAAAGGTAACCATAATTCCATTTCTAATGTTTTCTTAATTTTTATTTTGTGTTTAGGATTTTTTTTTTCTTAATGTTTCATAGGAGTCAGGCCCAGAATTTCTTGTTAAAGAATTTGGGCATTTTTTTGTGATGCAGATGTATGCTTGCTTGTGAGTATGTATAGTCAAATTGTTTTTCAAAAATACTGAATTTGAGAAAAAGCAAGAGGTTCACAATAATATAAATAAATGGCATGCCTATCACTAGAAAAGAAAAATGGATAAGAATTTCATATACAGCTTTGGGTGAAAATATAGTAGCACACATATAAATATATGTACATATATAAATATACTCATTTATACATAAAACATCTATAGAAGGAAATATAAAAATTGATTGCCTCTGGGATATGGAATTGAGTGACTGGAAATAGAGGTGGAAGAAAGGCTTTTTAAAAAATATTTTTAGGTGTAGATGGACATGATACCATTTATTTATTTATTTATTTATATATGGTGCTGAGAATTGAACCCAGTGTCTCACACGTGCTAGGCAAGCACTCTACCAAGGAGCTACGACTCCAGCTTTTTGTTGTATATCTTTTGTACCTTTTGAATTTTGAATGGTTTAAATACTAGACTATTAAAAGAATAAATAGCCTAGCAGTAGTATACACCTGTAATTGCAGAGATTTGGGAGGCTGAGGCAGAAGCATCACTAGTTCAAGGTCAGCTTGGAACTTAGGGAGGTCGTATCCCAAACTGAAAAAATAAAAAGGAAAAAGTAAAATAAAATAAAAATGGCTGGGGAGGTAGATCAGTGATAGAGTACCTCTGGGTTCAATCCCTAGTACTGCAAATAAATAAAGTAAAAAGCCATTAGAAATGATGAAGAGTACCTGTTATTTCTTCCCTTTCACTTCAGCTGCCTTGATTCTGACCTCAGCCTCTTCTTTCACCTGGATTTTTGCAATAGCTACTACTTGGTCTCCTTGTTCCAGCCATTTCCTCTCTTCTCTACCTGTATTTTACATTGTTGCCAGGCATAGTACAGGTCAGATCATTTCTCTCTTCTCATCTAAAATTTCTAGTGATATAGTATGGCTCACAGAATAAAGTTCAGGCTACTTGGTTTGGCATTTAAAGTTTTCCACTATTTGCTCTTAAACTACTTTTTCTATCTTATGCTACATATCTTTGAATACAGGTTGAACATTCCTTCCCCCCCCCCCTCAGAAAAATCTAGTGAATTCCTTTTATTTTTATTTTTTAAATATTTTTTTTTAGTTGTAGATGGACACAATATCTTTGTTTTATTTA
This sequence comes from Marmota monax, assembly GCF_021218885.2. NCBI lineage: Eukaryota > Metazoa > Chordata > Mammalia > Rodentia > Sciuridae > Marmota > Marmota monax. The sequence goes on along the minus strand of NW_026692781.1, from coordinate 6,814,837 downwards.
TTTTTTTTTATGTGGTGCCAGGGATCGAACCCAGTGCCTCACACATGCTAGGCAAGCGCTCTACCATTGAGCCACAACCCTGGCCCTTCCTTTTAGTTATTTATTTTTTTTCCCACATTTTTATAGGGTGAACATTCCTAATATAAAAGTTCAAAATCAGAAATCTTCCAAAATCCAAGTTTTGAGTAGACATGATGATACAAGTGGAAAAATCCATACCTTACCTCATATGACAGGTTGCTGTAAAAAATGTAGGCACACTAAAAATACTGTATAAAATTTACCTTCAGACCATGTATTTAAAGGTATGTGTGAAATGGCTTAAACTGGTAAATTTTGTGTTATGTGTATTTTATCATAATAAAGCCAAAAACTTTTTAAAAATGAAAATAAAAATAATAAAGGTATGTGTGAAACATGAGTGAATTTTGTATTTCAACTTAGGTCCATCCCCAGAATATTTCATGTATATGCAAGTATTCCAAAATCCAACAACAATAAAGTCTGAACTCTGAAATATTTCTGGTCCCAGGCATTTAGGATAAGAGGTGCTCAACCTGTACTCTTTCTCTCTTTTTCTCTTTTTGTCTTAAGGATGGAAAGGAACTTTATTTAAAAAAAAAAGCATAAGGCAGGAAAGTATTAAACTCTTGCAATCTGTAGTCTCTTTATTAACATTTTTCTTCAGCTAACCCCTCCCCCACAAAAAGAAGAAAAGGGTTTTTTTTTTTTTTTTTTAAATTTCTGTGTTTACATTGGTTGTTTTGTTTTATTTGGTAGTGCTGGAATCAGGGCCTTGAGTATGCTGGATGCTAGGCAAGTGCTCTACCACTAGCTACATTGTGTTTATTTTTAGCTTGAAATATTCTGTCTTTCCATTTGCATTTGATCTGCGAACACACCCCGTGTGTGTGTGTGTGTGTGTGTGTGTGTGTGTGTGTGTGTGTGTTTGTTTTACTGGGACTCTAACCCAAGGATACTTTAATACTGAGTTACATCCCCAGCCATTTTTATTGTATTTTGAGACAGGGTCTCACTAAATTGCCCAGGCTGGCCTTGAACTTGCTATACTCTTCCCTCAATCTCTGGTAGCTGAGATTATAGGTATGTGCCTCTGTACCCAGCTTGAAATTGAATTTTATTTTTCCTTTCCTCTCCCTACTCCTCATCCCACCTGTTCTTAGAATCTTTTGGGTTTCCATAAATACATTTCTCATAGCATTTTTTAGTTTTTGATACTAATATCTCGTTGTGGTAGATTTGTTGTTCTCCTTAAATTCCACTTTTAGATTTCTTTGTGTTGATCCCTCTTTCCACTTGTACTTATCTCCCCAACTACCGTGCCTTTTTTCACTCTGGCCTGATCTTTGAGATCTGGGTAGAATGTGTCCAATTATGTCACATAGTGAAGAGAGAAGGAAGTAGCAAGTGATAGGTGTCAGTGGACTCCATAAGTATTAATATCTTACAGTTTGTTTTTCTTTATTATATGTTTGCATAGCTATTGTTTTGAGCCATCAAGGATTATTTCATTATATAGATTTGTGAAATATCTAGAGGACTGAGAAGACAAATGTTCTTGTTTCCTAAGGACTCACAATGGGTTAGTAGTAGAGTCAAAGTTTAAAACCAAGATTGCTAAAGGATTGGCTTTTATAGTCATATAGAAAGAAATTGACTCATTTGAGGTCGTATTTCTTGAGTTTTTTTTTTTTTTTGGTACAGGGGATTGAACCCAGGGGCATTTAACCACTGAGCCACATTCCCAGCCCTTTTTTTGTATTCTGTTTAGAGACAGAGTTTCACTGAGTTGCTTAGGGCCTCACTAAATTGCTGAGACTGGCTTTGAACTTGTGATCCTCCTGCCTCAGCCTCCCAAGTTGCTGGGATTACAGGTGTGTGACACCACCCTGGCTCCTGAGTGTTTTGGATAGCATTAGCTTGTTAAAAAAAAAGTCTACTTTGGACTACTTCTCATGCAGGTTGATATAGCACTTCCTGTGATAGTCTCTTATTCTGTTTTCAGAATAAGACAAAGGAAACATTTCTTATTTAATTTTCTTCTGGTTGAAAGAGCAGATGGCTTTGTTTATTCAGATTCATAGATATTTGAAATATCTAGCCAAAAAGCAAACTGGCAGTCCTTTCCTTTGATCCTTTTCCTTCATCTAGCTTATCAGAAGCAACCACTTATAACTATTAGCTATTTTGATATTGTCCTTCATATTTCCAGAAAATTTTGACTTAGTTTCCTTATTCCTTATTCTCCCATTTTCTTCTCCCATTCCTTTCAGTATATTTCTTTTTCTGTACCAGGGATTGAACCCAGGGGTGCTTAACCACTGAGCCATATCTCCAGTTCTTTTTATTTTTTATTTTGAGACAGGCCTCGTTAAGTTGCTAAGGCTGTCTTTGACCTTGTGATCCTCCTGCCTCAGCCTCCGAAGATGCTGGGATTACCAGTATGTGCTACCACAATTGGCCTCTCAATATATTTCTAATTTATATTAAATCAATATTTAGTATTTACATTATGATGACTATTCTGTTTATTTAGAGCCAAGTTGTGCATAATATTTCCTATTTTTGTACAAAAAATACTTTTGTATTGTTAAAAGTTAGCACATTTTTCATGTGCTTAGTTATTTATATGCCTATTACCCATTCATTAATTTTATAGCTATTTACTGAGGGCCAGGTATTAGTTTTGGTACTTTGGATATATTAATAAACAAACTAGACAAAGAATTTTTTCCTTCTGACACATTCTAGATGAGCGATGTACAGTAAAACATAATAAGTAAACCCTGTAGTATGTTAGAAGGTGACAGATGCTAAGGGGGTAAAGGGGCAATGTAAGTTGGGGAGTTGGGGAGTACATAGATACAGGAATGGGTTGTAATATTAAATAGGGTGATAAAAGTAGATCTCATTTAGAAGGTCATATTTTAACAAAAACTTATACTCCTCTTAGTGCTGTTTTCCCAATAACCAAATAACCTAACATTCCATTTTCCCTAGTGATTTTTTTTCCCTAGAGTCTTTGTATCTGTCCTAGACAGGACTAGGAACTCCAAAAGGCTGAAGCCTGCAGCAAAGATGTCCTGGGATTCCCTAGGTCACTTTCCAATGTTGGATCACCTGTTTCCTGAGTCCTACATCTTCCTTTTATTTAGTTTACTCTTTCTTTTTGGTAACAGGGAGTGAATCCAGGAGACACTTTATCACTTAACTACATCCCAACCCTTACTTTTGATATAGGGTCTCCCTAAGTTGCTAAGGCTGGCCTCAAACTTGTGAGTTTCCTGCTTTAGCCTCCTGAGTAGTAGGGATTATAAATCATTTCCTTTAAAAACAAAACAAAACAAAACAACCCTCCTACAGCTTCCTGAAAAGGTAGGAACAAAATACTGAGAACACAGTTATCTTAAAGTACTTTTTTTTCTATCTTTTTTTGGCTTTTGATGGTGCTGGGGTATGAACCCCAAGGCCTTATGCATGTTAGGTAAACACTCTACCACTGAGCTGCATCCCTAGTCCCTCAAAGTACTTTTGCCATAACCTTATATTTGATTGAAAGTTTGGGTCAGTTTAGAATTCTAGGTTGGAAATAATTTCTGTCAGAACTTTCTGGTGACCTGGTTTTCTCTCCTAAACTTTTAGGGTTGTTCTCCTCTGATGTTCTAAAAAAGTGGGTAGGCATTGGTAATAGATTTTTGTTCGTTTTTTTGTGCTTGACATTTAGTGAGCCCTATAATTCCCTTTGCTTTTGGGACATTTTTTGATCTTACTGTGTTGTTGGTTGACTGAAATAACTAAATCAATCTGCTACTACTCAAAGAGGGGAGCTTTAGTTGTTTGTCATGCCGTAGTACATTGTACCTTTAAAATAATAACCAGTTTCTTTGATAGGCAGGTATTAAAAAAACAAAACAAAAATCATTGTCAGGTTCAGAGGTGAATGCCTATAGTCCCAGCTACTGGGGAGACTGTGGCAGGAGGATTGTAAGTTCAAAGCTAGCCTTAGCAACTTAATGAGAACTTCTCTCAAAAAAAAATAAATGAATAAATAAAAAAGGACTGGGGTGGGTATGGCTCAGTGGTAAAGTCACCCCTGGGTTCAGTCCCCAGTATCAGAAAAAAAAAATACTAATGACATAAAAGGTAGAATTTTTAATTTGTTTCTTTTTCCCCCCAACTATTGAAATTTAGAACAAATGGAAGATATTGTTTCTTAGACCTTTCTCATTCAGTTCACATCTAGGGTTTTTTATGTCTTCCTCTCCTCCCATTCTTTTTTTTTTTTCTTTTTTTAATATTTATTTATTTTTTAGTTTTCGGCGGACATAACATCTTTGTATGTGGTGCTGAGGATGGAACCTGGGCCGCACGCATGCCAGGCGAGCACGCCACTGCTTGAGCCACATCCCCAGCCTTCCTCCCACTCTTATAGACAGTAGATATTATTTTCTCCTTTTTGGGTCCTGGCTTCTCATTCGCTTTTTTTAGTCTTTCTGATATCTCTTATATTTGCTTACACTCACACTCCCTCCCCCAACCCTGTACTGGGGATGGAACCCAAGGCCTTATGTGTGCTAGTCAGGCACTCTACCATTGAGCTATATCCCCAGCCCTTTTTTAGAATTTTATTTTGAGACAGAGTCTTGCCAAGTTGCCCAGGCTGGCCTCAAACTTGTGATCCTCCAGCCTCAGCTGCCTGAGTTGCTGTGATTATAGGTGTGCCACTGAACCAAGCTTATATATTGAGACAAAATATTCATTTAACATAAAATTCCCTTTTGTTGCCATTTAAAATATATAATTAAATTTTTTTTTAGTACATTTATAATATGTGACCCAAAGAGTGACCCCATCTCTGCCAGAGTACGGCTGCAGCAAAATAACCGGGGGGTGACGAACAACTTGTGTAGATTGATAACAGCAGGAGTAGAAGCCGTTTATTGTAGGACAGGAGCAGTATTTATACATTTTACACAGCTTATCTTAATTAGCATAAACTAGATACATCAGTCAACTAATAAGGAATGTCCACACTTAATGGCTTGCTGGTGTTACTTCACAAACCACTCCCTCTGGCATTTTGCCAGGCGCCATCCAGACTTGTTTACAGACTCTAACACATCTCCATTAAGCAATTGACTCCCATTTTCTCTTTCTCCCAGTCCTGGCAACCACTCTTTCTTTCTGATTGTGTGGATTTGCCCATTGTGGACATTTCATGTAGATTGGATCCAGTAATATGTGCCTTTTGTGTCTGGTTCATTAATTTAGAATATTTTCAAGGTTCATCCATGTTATAGCATGTTGTCAGTATTTCATGTTGTTCTCCCTCGACCCCCTATGGTACTGGGGATTGAACCCAAGGACTTAAACCTTAAGTCATAGCTGCATTCCCCAGTCCTTTTTTAATATTTTATTTTGAGACAGGGTCTCGCTAAGTTGTCAGGTCTTGCTAAGTTGCTGAGGTTGGTCTTGAACTTGCAATCCTCCTGCCTTAGCCTCCAGAGTTGTTGTGCCACTGTGCCTGGCTTACATTAGTCTCTGGGTGTTTCATTTTCACTATCCAGAGAAAAATTCTATGTTCATTATTCTTACTTTCTTTTCTTTGGTACCAGGAGTAGAACCCAGGAACACTTAACCAATGAGTCATTTCCCCAGCCCATTTGTTTTTTGTTTTTTAAAAAAATTTTTTTGTATTTGTAGTTGGACAGAATGCCTTTATTTTGTTTGTTTTATTTTTATGTGATGCTAAGGATTGAACCCAGAACCTCATACATGCTAGGCAAGCGCTCTGTCACTGTACTACAGCCCTAGCCCCCTCAGCCTGTTTTTATATTTTATTTAGAAACAGGGTCTTGCTAAGTTGCTTAGAGCCTTGATAAGTTGCTAAGGCTGGCTTTAAACTTGTAATCCTCCTGCCTCAGCCTCCTGAGCCTCTGGGATTACAGGTGTGTGCCACAGTGCCTGGCTCTTATTTTATTTTAATACTGGCCTTTAATTTACCTTTTCATAAAACATTTGATGGTTATAAAATGATAATGATTAATTTTAACTTATTAGTCAAATTTTAATTTTTCAATATGCTTTATTTATTTATGTTTTAGTATGCCAGTACTGAGGTCGATGGAGAACATTACATGACCCCAGAAGATTTTGTCCAGCGCTATCTTGGACTGTATAATGATCCAAATAGCAACCCAAAGATTGTGCAGCTCTTGGCAGGAGTAGCCGATCAAACCAAGGATGGGTGAGAACTTTTATATATTTTTTAAAAATTAATGTTCTGAAATATGTTATTAAAATTTTTTAAAAACAAAAATATTACTTATGAATATTTAGAATTTTAATATTAGTAAACCCATATCTTTCTTTGAAGTTTATAAAAAATAGCATTATTTACTGCCATTATGAAAGATACTGGCATTTCTTTCTTTTTGAAAAAAATTATATGGGAATAGTATGTTTTATAATAGTCTGAGTAGGATGGGTTCTGGGCAATTAGGTGTAATTTCTGACATCCATTCATTCAATAAATAATGAGTGCCTACAGTTACTTCAGGCACTGTTCTTTGTGCTAGAACTTATCAGTGAATAAACCACAGAAAGGAGATAAACAAAATTTTAAAAATGATAGTATGTTATGAGATTATAAGTGCTATGATGAAAAATAAACCAAAGAAGAGTTTAGACAAATTTATTAATTTGTCTATTTGTTTACTTGGCAAATATTGTGTTAACAAGCATCATTCGTCAGGCACTGTTGAATCTTATTAAAAATAAACAAATAAAATGAAGTTCTGACCTTAAGAAGAAGCTTGTAACCTAGTAGGAATGAAGATGACCAAGCAAAGAAAAATACAGCAATACTCTGGAATAAGACACTCTAATAGATATATATGGAACATACAGAAGGTACCCAAGAAAACATGGCTAACTGTTTTGGGGTCAAGTCAGAATCATGAAAGAGGCGATATTTGAGTAAAATTTGTCAAAATGAATACGAGCTTGCTGGTAGTTGGACAAATAGGGAGAAGAATTTCAGGTAAGGGAGCATGAGTGGCATGAAACATGGAGGGTGTGTGCATGTGTGTGAGCAGCAGTGTGGGCAGGATTGTGTTCCACTCCAGTGCAGTTGTGGCATTGCTTTTTATTGTTGAAGTGGAGTTGGAGACTTTGTGTGCTGAACTTTGACTATATCCTGCAAGCTTGTGACTCTTAGTCTTGGAGAGATACTTTTAGCTTGGTAAGCATATGGATATGAAGTCATCTTATTAGAGTGTCATCTTATTTAACTCAAGGGGGGAAAGTCACCATTATTTTTATTAAAATCATATGCTCCATATAGTATGGGGCAAAGGCAATATTTGTATGAATTATATAAAGAAAATATTTGCTTACTATGGCAGTTTCAAGCTACAGCCTTAGACTTCCAAGCGTCCAGGCTTGCTTTTCTACCTGTAGAGGTGCTTGTGTGAAAAACACTGAAAAATTAGGCAGCAAGGAGTCTTTAAAAATTATTACCATTGGGCCTGGGGTTGTAGCTCAGTGATACAGTGCTTGCCTAGCATGTATGAGGCACTGGGTTTGATTCTCAGTACCACATATAAATAAATGAAATAAAGGTCTTTCAACAACTAAGAAAATATTATTATTATTATTATTATTATTATTATTACTACTACTACTACTACTACTATTATGTTTTAGTTGTAGTTGAGCACAATGTCTTTATTTTGTTTATTTATTTTTATGTGGTGCTGAGGATCGAATCCAGGGCCTTGTACATACTACGTGAGCGCCTTACCAGTGAGCCACAACCCATTTAGAAAAATGGCAGGTTGGAGTGGGACAAGACTTGCACACAGTGAAATCTGATTAGGTGACTATTGAGAGGGCTAAAGTAAATAAAGGTTGAGTACAGGACTAACATTGTATTCATTTTTATTGTCCCATAGAACCTAGCACAGTGCATGAAATTTACTATATTCAACAAATGTTTGTCAAATGCATATTTTATGAATGGGAAAGATTTTTGAATCATTATAAATGTCAGGTATCAGGGAACATGTATAGTATTGTCTAGTCTCTAAAAATGTCAAATCACCTAAGTCACTGGATCATTTAATTAGAGTCTCAATAGTGATTAGACAGTAATACCTATGAAAATTTATTTTTAATTAGAATTCCTTCAGAATATTAAAGTTTACATATACATTAAGTTCTTTTAGAAAATATCAATGCATTATTAATTTGATCTGAGGTCTGCTTTTAAATATCCATATCTTTTCGGTTGCTTTCTTTTGTGACCATCTACTCTTGTCCATTTCAGTAGGGTATCTTATTTAAAGCATGAGGTTTTCTAAGTCAAGCTGCATTATTAAAGTAGGATTTTTTTTTTTTTTTTATGTGGCCAAGTGTAATCAAGGGCAAGGGCTAAAGTTGCCAGAACAAAACAGATCAGTAATGTGTTTTGTCTAGTGGCAAAATCTAATAATGTTGAGCAGAGTTTACTTTTTTGGGAGGAGGGTACTGGGATTGAACCCAAGGGCTTAACAACTGAGCCACATCCTCAGCCCTTTTTATTTTTTATTTAGAGACAAGGTCTCACTAGGTTTCTTACAGCCTTGCCAAGTTACTGACTTTGAACCTGTGATCCTCTTGTCTCAGCCTCCTGAGCTGCTGGGATTACCAGAGTTTACTTCTTTTTTTTTTTTTTTTGGTGCTGGGGATTGAATCCAGGGCCTTGTGCATGCGAGGCAAGTACTCTACCAACTGAGCTATATCTCTAGCCCCAGAGTTTACTTTTTAAAGTACCTGTTTTAGTTAAATAATAATAATAATAATAATAATAATAATAATAATAATAATAAATATGTGGGCAGGTGTTGTGGCTCAGTGGCAGAGGGCTTGCCTGGGATGTGTGAGGCACTGGGTTCAATCCTCAGCACCACATAAAAATAAATAAAGGTATTTTTTTGTGTACGACTAAAAAATATTTTAAAAAAAATGTTCTATTTCAATTTTTAAAATTTCTTAATCCCTTCCTCCCAAATCTTTGGAATCAGACAGGGATCGTGTAGGAAACCTGACTCATAGAGTTAGGTTATAAAAATTATAAATGACTGTATGAAATGTGAATTATTTCTAGAAGCAAAGGTGGAGTTTTCTAGAAACACATAGGTTCTTAGTTGTCTCTTCATAAGTCTTCTCCAGAGATTCCTGAAGTTCCTGAAATATAATAAAGTATGAGTGGATTCATATCTACAGTTTTCTGGGAAGAATCTTAGATTTTCATAAAGGTCTATGACTTCAAAAACCTTAGTATCATTATTAAGTCTTTTAAAAATAATTTTAATTCAATAGAATCAAAAGCTTCAGTGTTTGACTCATTCAAATAAGTCAATCTTTCCTCATTTAACACATAGAGGAAAATAAGGCCCAAAGAGATTGACTTTCCCAATAACACAAAATTAGTTCTCCTAATTTTTAGTCCCTTTTTCTTATAATCATTTGTAAAAATAGATATTCTTTTTTCTCCCTCTTTCTGTATTACCCAGGGCAGTGAGGAAAGATTAAAATTGTTCAATTGGTACTTTTTTGTGGGGGACGGGGGGTACTGGGGATTGAACTCAGGAGTACTCTACCACTGAATCACACCTCCAGCCCTTTTTTGTATTTTATGCAGAGACAGAGTCTCACTGAGTTGCTTATTAGCACCTTGCTTTTGCTGAGGCTGGCTTTGAACTTGCAATCTTCTTGCCTCAGTCTTCCAAGCCACTGAGATTACAAGCATGCATCACCATGCCTGGCCAATTGGTACATTTTCCCCACATATGAGCTATGTTCCTTGATTCTTTTGTACTTTTGATGATGAGTTGTATAGGTGTGTCATTTGAAATTATAATACATAATATTACTTATAATTACCCATGAAGAAGTAAAATCAAGTGAATGAGTAGAACTCATTCAGACAAGTTTTAGTTATTTGGTTAAGTAAGAGGAAAAAGCTGGTTTAAGAGTAGTCAATATCATGTTCTTTTGTGCTTTGCTCCTCTCTCCTCCATGTTTTATAGCATGTAAATAGCTACAATGCCCAGGAGACCAACAAGACCAAAAGAATTATCCAGCTTGAAATGTCAGCAGTGCTGAGATTGAAAAATTATGATCTAGAGACTTGATCACTTTCAGATTTAATTATTTTTGGTGTGGCTTTCTCTCCTTATGTGATGGTAGTATCTGTTGATTAGTTCGTTAATTTGTTAGGGCCTTAAAAAAGGATAATATTCCATTCCTCCCTGGAATATACACACCCTTCATTGGTATTTGGTTACTCTGAGCTACAGTTCATAAAGTAAAGGCAGATTAATTAATTTGCCTGATATTTTCCCTTTCTTTACTAGCCGGTAACATTTTATATTTGTTCCAGGTTGATCTCCTATCAAGAGTTTTTGGCATTTGAATCTGTTTTATGTGCTCCAGATTCCATGTTCATAGTGGCTTTCCAATTATTTGACAAGAGTGGAAATGGAGAGGTGACATTTGGTAAGGGAAAAAAAAGATTATAATGATAAGTAAAGTTATGATGTTGGTCCAATCTTTAATTGCTAAATCTAATAACTGATTATAGATTTATGCTTATTTAGAACCTAGTCAATAAGAGAAGTATTAATTTCCTAAGAGGTTTACAAAGATAAAAGTGGTTTTATTTTCTTCAAATTGTTAGACTACTTCAAAAATTAAGGAATCTAGGAATGCTGTTGGTTCAGCTTATTAGGTCACTGACACTTTCGAATTCCTAAAATAGGTGTTGCAAAATTTTCTTGTACTGGACCAGCCTGTGCAAAATTCTTTATAAAGTAGACTGGAGCAACCTTCTCATTCTTTATGGGATTTTTGGATAGGGAATTTAAACCTTCTCTGTAGCATCTTTGGAAAATTGCTACTATGCCATTTTTAACACCAACAATGAAACTAAAGGAGGAAGTTAAGATAAAATTAATTAGTATTCTCTGAACCTTCTGTTTTAGAGTTTTGGTTTTAGGAGACAGGGCTATAATATTAAAATAACCATCTGACTTGGATATAGAAATAGACTTAAGTTCTTTGGTAGACACAATCTAACACATTGTTGATGCCTTACAAGTATGCAAACTAGGATTTTTATATGTGGTCTGCATTAGTTTTTAAAGGTACTTATTTGTAGAAATTAGTTTATGCTTAGTGAAAGTATTGGCTAATTTTTCCTGTAACAGGCTTTTCAGTAAAACTAGTGTAGCATGTTCAAGGATGTTGAACTGCCCTCTTATTATTATTATCATTTTTTAATATTTGAAAGTATTTTGTTGTGGTTAAAAAACAAAAAATAAAATTTACCATCTTAACCATTATTGAGTGTACAGTTCAGTAGTGTTTAGTGTGTTCACATTGCTGTGAAACAGATCTCTAGAACTTTTTCCTCTTGCAGAACTGAAATTGATGAACTTGATTCATCTTTTTATGATATGCATTAGCATGAATATTTATGGAGAAACCCTTGAAAATAAGGCTTTCCCTGAGCCACAAAACTCAATGTTTATTCATTGTGATGTTTGAGTTATAAAACACGTCCTTTACTTAAACCTGAAGGAAGAATTATCACAACAATGGTAAGACTGGGAGAAAATATTGGAAAGACCAGTGGCACCTTGGCTGTAACTTTGGTGAACACATTTTCCAGCTTGGCCTCGACTGTTTTTCTTCCTCTGCCCATTGATCCAATTGTCCTTTATATGAGAAGACTTTCCTCAATAAATACTATGCAAAGCTCTTTAAATTTCTGCATGTATTTTGGCATTCTCCTTGCTTTGGAGAATTCATTCTCTCTCGCCATTTTGCCTTCTAAAGAATGTTGACTTTCCATGTAAGCACCCAGATTCTATAGTTTAAAGCACAAAACCTATATCATCTCATCATTCAGTGTCAACCTTGTACTACTAATAATTGCTGCATTTTCTATTTTCAGTAAGTATCACACATGCTCATGTGTCTCACTTCCAAATGTGGTACACAAAATCTTGGGAAATAATTTGATTCAAATGTCTGTGTTGGTGACAGCATACCTGTGCTTCTATTCTGTGTGCATTAAGACTTAGATTTCTTAAAACCAAATTCTGATTTATTTTGTCCCTCTACCTTGGTATCATGTCACCTCCAATTGATTGCTTTTCCCAGCTTCTATTTTTAAAAATAAATCACTCAAGTCACTTTACCCAACAAACCAACAACAGAGACCCATACCATTGTTGATTAGTAGATTAAAATGAGTGTTGGAAGTAGCTGAATGGTTCATGTACACTTTATTTCTTGCAAATAAAAGCTTTTACTTATTAAATCCCAAATTTGTTCTTTTATAGTTTTTTTATTTTTCTTTTAGACTATGATTTGTGAGTTAGGATTTCAAGAAATAGAATTAAAACAAAGTAAATTGGTTTAGTTTTTTTGCACCTGGTATGGACTGAAGAACATTTGAACCCTCTAGAATCTTGCTTTCATTTTTCTGCTCCATAATCTAGAGACAGGATTATTATGGAAGAAGAAAAAGTTATACCCACTTTTGACATTGTTCTTGGGGTAGGCCAGCTATATGGCTTTCTTGATGGTGGTCACCTATTTCTTAGGGACTTTGACCATTTCCCTTTCCTGTCCTGTCTCCACATTTTTGAGGATCTGTTTTTAGACACTTTTTAAAAAATGATTTTTTTTTTTCCACAGTGCTTAGATTTGAACCCAGGGCCTTATACATTCTGGCAAGCTCTCTAACACTGATTTATATCCTCAGCCTCATTTTGGAACAAAATATTTTTAGCTAAATTGAAAGGAATTATAATAAAGGAGAGAAGACTAATTTTGTACTTTAATAAAAGAAGATAATCATTGAAACTATTACTTATAGGAAATGCCATTTTAACAAGATTTCTAAGACCCCACTTATTTCAGGCTGTATTCAAGACTACAGAATTTCTGCATAAGGAAATAATTAACTTGCAGTTTATTTTATAGGATTTTGGATCTGTGATAAAGGTCAGTTTTTATGTTTGTACCCACTTAATATATTGAATTGTGCTAATATATTGGTAGATACATGTTTAGGTAAAAGGAAAATTTAGATTCATTCTAACTGGAGTTAAATCTTTTCCAACAAGTGGCCTATGTTTTCTAGTTTGGAGCTATTTATAGTTTTCTTTGGTGCACATAAGGGAAGAAAGTTAGGAGAGAATATTGGATTCCAGGCACAATGGTGTGGGGAAAACTATTATGCTATCAGTATCTCTTGTGGACTGCAATGATAATGTTAATGTTTTCTGTGTACGTATATATATTGTTCTCATCTATGCTTTTGTTTTTTTAGATATGGTTTTTATATACATCAAGTTATATACTTAAACTGTGTTGTGTATCTTTGCAAGTATTTATACAAATGGCAGTATTGAACAACATTTATTTACTTGAGTGCTAGACAAGTTTTATTTGTTTGAGGTACTTTCATTCTGGGAGAGAGGATTTTATGCTGGGGTCTTGGTGATGCATTTCAGAAAATGAAAGCTCAGAAAAAGGGTTCTGGAGGTTTTTTTTTTTTTTTTTTTAAGAGTAAATAAACTATTAGTTGTTTCCTCTTTGATGTTCTTTTAATAAAACTTCTAATGCATGCTGTAGGTAATTACTTAATGGCTTGTGTATCTGTTACTGCCAGGTGGCATGAGCCTTGTAGAGGCCGTTGCATGACTGGTGTGTGCTGGGTGCAGTGCAAATTTGCCTTGATCTTCCTATCATCCACTGAATAGCATACTTGATATCATTAGGTTGAGGTCACCTAGTTAGGTGGTTATACTACATTTTGTTGTCAATAGCTACCATGCATTTGTCCAAAATTAAAAGAAAACGTCTGTTGCTTTAAAAAAGAGTAATTGTTAAAAAAAACAAACAGCAAAAAGAAGCTTATTAACTCATCAGTGAATATGATATGTATTATGTGTTCTGAGTTCTCTATTAAACACTCATCATCATTGTTACCCAAAGTGTTTGCTTAGGAATGGGAACTCTTAAAAGTGATCTTTTCTAAAGGTATATCCTCACCCCCTGACTAATATAACCCTCAAAAAGCAGGGATACCGTTTAATTTAGTACTGTGTGGGCTATAGAATGTATAGCAAATTAAAATATGTTCCATTTGTGCTTCTTTTTCCCTAAAGGGAGAATATATTGGAGTGGTTTAGGCATAACTACTGCTTTAATTTAAAGGATTAGGAGATAGAAGTATAGATATGAAAAATATTGTACTCTTTCTCCATGGAAACAGACATAGGCATGGAAAAATATGAAATTCTAAAGGTGACAGACAGCTAATATAATTTGGAATGAAGTAGAGCTTCACCTAAGTGTTCAATTAAATCAGGAAGAATTTTTGAGATTCTTTGCTTCATGTCATTTTCAGACATCACAAGATCCTTTTAAAAAATACTCAAGGAGTCTACGGCCATACCACCCTGAACGCGCCCCATCTCCTCTAAAAAAATACTCAAGGATACTGGAGTAGATTTAGAGTTTGAGGTTAAAAAAAGGACACAGTGTGTGTGTGTGTTTTTTTTTATGCTATTTGATGGTAGACTGTTGAAACAGCTGGCTTCTGTAATCATAGATGTTCTTTAAATGTGAATTTATCTTTCCTGAGAAATGGATCTTTACATATTTTTGGCAGAGAGACTACTTTATTGACTGATCATACAATATTCCCTTCTGGAGGTAGGTAAAGAGATAATAGAAATACTTTTCCCTCACAGAAACAGGGGGGCTCACCTAGGACACTAATGGCATACCTGGGAGTAGAACCCTGCAGTCTGGGACTGAGTCTATATGCTATGTTGGTTAGAACTTCCTCTACAAGTTTCCTGTTGTTGGTCTTTCTGTTGTTGTTCTTTGTTTTCCTTTATTTTCTTTTTTGGCCACTTAGTTGTTCCTACTCTTTTCTACAAATTTTCCTTCACCGAGAAATTCTTCACTTCCACAAGTCTCACCATTGTGTTTGTTCACTTATACACAAGGATATTCACTGTACATGATGAGTGTCCTAAAAGCTTCTCTGACTTCACTTAAAGAACTATGCTGGTGAAACTCAGTTATTGAGGAATTTTCCCCTCTCACAATCAGAATATTTTGTCTCAAGTCTATAAGTTGGAAGCAGTGGCTCCTGCTGGGCTGGAATCCTGGAATCAGGATGTCAAGTTGGGCTGATGGTAGGTGGGCTGTGTCACAGGGCTGATGGCTTGTATACCTACAGGAGGAGTTCTCTGGCCACACCGTTGGTACAGCAGCTCCTTCCAGGCTCATTCATGGAACAGGCATGGTGGCAGTCTTGGAGAAGAGTGCCAGCCCCGGTCAGAGGTAATTTTGTACTGCAGAAAGGTGAACAAGACCAGTAGGAAGCTCCCATAAGAACCAGGGGAGGGATGAGGGTGGATGAGATGGGGAGACACAGTGTGGGCTACTGGGGAAATTGAAACCTCTGTTAAGACATATTTACATAAATATATATGCTTCAATGTGTATTTCGTCTAGTCCAATCATTATAAGTTACTGATACAGCTAAACTGACTAATGTTATATACATCTGTGAACATTTTTATTTAATCACAGTTGTCACCATTACCTGCCTTCCTGACAAATCATTGTGCTCCTCTCCTTTGAGCAAAGAGAACATTAATGACAAGCTATTTTTGTATCTGGCCCCAATTCCCTTTTCAATGGAATTATCAAACAATCCCTTTTGTAAGCCCATTCTCTGCAGGAAGTGAAAAAGTGGTCTCTTGTTTTCTAGATGTCAGAAAAGGAATGGATTCCTGTTTCTCTTAGCAATGCCAACCTGGTATAAAATACTAGATGGTTATCTTGCTGCCAGTAGATATGACTCTTATATCCCTTTCATCCAGTTTAGAACTGTGGCTACTGAAATAACACTCTAAAGGAGTGCTATTTACAGCTAAAGATCCTTGTTTGCCACTGGAAAGACGGGATTCTCTTTGGGTTGGAAACTTGCTTTGCAGTTCCAGTCAGATGTTGTGGATATATTTGAAATTATTGGTGATAAACCAAGTAAGATAATAACATCAGCTATTTGACTTATTGCCTCACACAAGTATAAGCTTTCCAATTCTGGAGCTTTTATATAATTTTTTTATAAGCACATCCCAGTTTTTTTTTTTTAAAAAGTGGTGATTATGAATTGGACTTTAAAACAATAGTTGTGCTGATTACTTCTGTGACATTTCTAAATTGGCTTCAGTCAATTGGTAGTATAAATAATTATAAAAGAGAAGTAGAATGCATCTTAAGAGGTAACAAAGTAGATTTAAAATTTTATTAGTCCTACTAACTACAGTTGAAGCCTGTGATATGACTATAAAATAATTAAAAGTATCTGGTTAATAAACCACAGCATATAATAATGATCATAATAAAATCATATACAAAGCTGTCAAGAGATCACTTTGGGAGAAATAGGAAATGTCCAAACAAATAACATGGAAAATGATGCTTCTGTGATGAAGAGATTGCTATGAGTAATTTAGGCCATTATTTTAATTGTTTCAAAAATATTATATATCTTATTTAGAAATTACTAGGAAATTTGTAAAATAGGATTTCCAGTTAAAACTATTTTATAGAGCTATTTTCCAGATATAAATTATACATGGCAAATTAATTTATCAGAAAATTTTTTTGTAATAGAAAAAATTTTCTAGGTAAGTTTTCCTAGTTTGAAGGATTTTGAATCTTTGACATTTTAGATTCTGATATTTTCTCATCATAAAAGGGGTTCAGTTTTATCCTCCCTTGCATAAAATTATCAAGGGAGCAATACATATATTTCTTATCAAATAATTAGATTTTGGGAGTTGTAACCTTTAGAAAAATTTGTTACCATGAAATAACTTATTCTCTAATAATGTATTTCCTGTCCCTGATGGTAACTTGGGATTAAAACAGGGACATTCTACCACAGAGCAACATCCCCAGCCTTTTCTATTTTTTATTTTAAGACAGGGTCTCATTAAATTGCCCAGGCTGTCCTTAAACTTTTGATCATCTAACTTTCACCTCCAAAATAACCGGGATTACAAGCCTGTGCCATCATACTTATCTGTAACTAATCTTGATTAAATAAATTTAAGTTATTCTATTCAGTTTTCAATTAATTTAAATTTTTTTTTTAGTTGAACACTTTTGTTAGGTCTTAAAAATAAGCAATTACATTAATTGATTTGTGAATAGAAGCAGCTAATTAAATTGGGATTTTAAAAATGTTTGCTGATCTTCCATTAATATTTTTTGTCAAATATTTTTCTGACTCTTATTATTTTAATTATCTTATAAACTTTAGCATATTTTGCAATATTATGTTTCGTGTAGTTTTAATGATAATTTTTTTGTGTTGGTTAGAAACCTGGATCCCATGAATTGCTATGATTTCTTTGCTTTTTAGGAACAAAAGCCCATATAGCATTTCATTTGTGTTTAAGGTGAAAATACTTGACATGATTTGAAAACTCTGAAATACTGTTGCTACTTAGGCAAGAAATGAATCCTGCATTCCATTTGAAAGAAAAAATGAGAATCCCATCTCCCCAGTGACATCCAATGCCTTCTTCCAACTTTGCTGATTGCTGTAATCTACTCAGAGCTGTTACATTGGGTCCAGACTGGTAGGATTTCCAGCTTAGAATTTTTACACTCTCCTACCCCAGTTATAATGGTGTTATTAAGAAAAAGGGGTGTATAAAACAAAGGGAATCCATTCAATCATTTACAGTCTGAGATCAGTATCTTATCCAAAGAATTTGCAAAAATTAGGAAAAATAGCAAAATTGGAGGAGATTATAAAACATAAACTTGTATTTACTAATTCTCTAGTATAATTGATAGCTATTATGGTAAAACCATTTCACTAATAAAATTGACATTTGAAAATAATTTTGCTCTTAAGATATCAGTAAAATAGGCTTCCTGCTTTCTTAACTTTGTTAATGAGTTTTTTTTTTTGTTTTGTTTTTTTTTCTGGCATGAGCTTCTAAATTAGTCTATCCAGTCTATGCTTGTTAAAGTACCAGTCATTTGTGGATTGACTTTTACAGTAAATGTAAAACTGTGTAGGAAAGTGAATGACATTACTAGTGCATGAAGACAAGCTGCCAGAGAGTTTTGGTTGTATATTACACAGCGTGACTGGTTCCTATCTAAAAGTTAGTGTACTATGTTTGGAGCTTTATTTAAAAGTGAATCACTAATTTCACTTATCTTAAAATATTTTAATAGTGCAGACTAATAATCATGGATTTATGGGGATTTTGAAGCTTTGTGTCAAGACCATATTTTTGACAATATCAGAAGCTTTTAATAAGGTGCTTGCTGCTGAGCTAATGATATGCTTTTGGTAGTATTTCTTATACCTATCTTCAATAGACATATTCAGGCTAGTGTGAATGTAATAATCAAGCCTCAATCAAACCATACTTAGTATGACAAATATTGGATTATACTGTAATTTAGGTATTCATGCTTCTGATAAAGGGCTTAATTTGACTCCTTGAGGAACCGGGAAAACACTATTGATTTTATACTGGAATGTAAAGTAGCAGTCATTTATAGTACAAGATATAAATCATTTCTTAATTAAAATTAAATCAAGAGAAATTAAGAATCTCATGGCCTTATATGTAATGGTACACAATCTTAAGTGTAAAATTATATTTTGTATTAATTGTGTTCCTGTGCATGGATTTCTGGGCACAAAAAATTTTTGCAGTTAATCTTAATAGAAGCAGATGATATTGACTTCTTAATTTTTTTCTGTAGGAACATTGCAGTGGATTAAACTACTTATTCAAAGTATAATTGATTTATTTTTGTTTTCCCTTTTAAGAAAATGTCAAGGAAATTTTTGGACAGACTATTATTCATCATCATATCCCTTTTAACTGGGACTGTGAGTTTATCCGACTGCATTTTGGGCATAATCGGAAGAAGCATCTTAACTACACAGAGTTCACACAGTTTCTGCAGGTGAGCTTAGCTTTCACAGTTGTTATAAGTATATACTATTCACCTCTTTCCCTTTTTTTTTTATTGTTTAGTACAAAAGCAGACATTTCCATTTCACCCCTATTTTTCATTTCCCTCTCATCACAGACAACTTATTTTAAATCTTAAATCTGTTTTTTTTTTTTTTTTTAAAGTGTATCCCAGGTGGCTCCATTTAATCAGATAGTAAACTTGTATTGGAACTTACGTAATTTCTTACTTTTTTTGTTTTGTTTTGTTTTTGGTATCGGGGATTGAACTCAAGAGGACGCAACCACT
Organism: Marmota monax; assembly: GCF_021218885.2. Taxonomy (NCBI): domain Eukaryota; kingdom Metazoa; phylum Chordata; class Mammalia; order Rodentia; family Sciuridae; genus Marmota; species Marmota monax. Next base: position 6,795,427 of record NW_026692781.1, on the reverse strand, counting down.
GAGCCACATCCCCAGCCCTGTTTTGTATTTTATTTAGAGACAGAGTCTCACTGGGTTGCTTAGTGCCTCACTTTTGCTGAGGCTGACTTTGAAATTGAGATCCTCCTGCGTCAGCTTCCCAAGCCACTGGGATTACAGTTTGCGCCACCTTGTCCATCTTGATTTTTCACTTTTGAGTATATTTTATTGATTCTAACTATGGAAAATTATACTGAAACAGGGTTGCACTAAGTTTCTTAAGATTTCACCAAGTTGCTGAGGTTGCCCTAGAACTTGTGATCCTCTTGCCTCAGCCTCCCGGGTTCTTGGGATTACAAGTGTGTGCTGTCACCTCTGGCTGTATAAGGTTTTACAAGTAGTCTAAAAATGATTTAAAGTATATGGGAGCTGGGGTTGTAGTTCAGTGGTAGAGCTCTTGTCTACCATGTGTGAGGCACTGGGTTTGATCATTAGCACCACACAAAAATAAGTTAAAAAAAAAATATTGCGTCCATCTACAACTTAAACATTTTTTTAAAAAAAAGTATATGGGAGGATGTATGTTGGTTGTATGCAAATAATGTGTCATTTATATAAGGAACTTGAGCATTCTTAGATTTGAGTATCCACTGGGGATGGGATCAGGTCCTGGAACCAGTACCCTACAGGTACTATACCTGACTTAAATTATTTGAGTTTCTAGTATGTATTTGTTTAGTTTTCAATATATTAATGTAATATTTTCTCACACTTTGCCCAAATTATTCATGTTTTAATATAATATATTTAAAACATATTAGGTAGTCTATCAATTTAATCTTGTTGAAGCCCTCCAGAAGCTTTCTTTTTTTAATATTTATTCTTAAATTTTAGGTTTATGTGGTGCTGAGGGTCAAACCTGGTGCCTCATGCATGCTAGGCAAGAACTCTACCACCGAGCCACAATCCCCGCCTTTCTTTCTTTTTTAAAAAGTAGAATGCTGGGGGATGTGGCTCACTTTGCCTAGCATGCACAAGGCCTTGAATTTAACCCCCATTACTGCAAAAAAAAAAAAAAAAAAAAAAAAAGTCATATAATATAAAATTAGCCCTTTGCCCCTGTTTAAAATTTTTTTAAAAAGTGTGTGATTTAGTGGCTTTTAGTGATATTCAGTGTTTTGCGACCACTACCTTCCTACCTCTATATAGTTCCAAAACATTTTCATTACTCCAAAAGAAACTGCAAAATTCATTTAGCATTCACTTCCTATTCTTGCTTTTCTTTCAACTTCTGGCAACCATCAATCTACTTTTTATTTCTATGGACATAACTGTTTCTGGATATTTCATATAAATGGAATCATGAAACATGACATTGTGAGTCTTTTATTTTTCCACTTACCTTAATATTTTCAAGGATTATCCATTTATAGTATCTTTTTGTACTTCCCCTTTTTTAGCAGAATAATATTTCATTTTATGAATGTTTGTTTTTTTTCTGTCTATTCATCAGTTGATGGACATTTGGATTGTTTCCACCTTGTGACTGTTGTGAACAGTACTCTTGTATATATTCATACAAATATTTGTTCAAATATCTACCAAGGAGTGCAGTTGCTGGGTTGTATGATGATTCTTTTTAACTTTTTTGTTTTTGTAGTGATGGGTATTAAACCTGGGGCCTTGTGTGTGCTAGCAAGTACTGGGCTACTTCTCCAGCCCCTAAAACTTTCTGAAGAACCACCAATTGTTTTCCACAGCAGCTGTACAATTTTTCTGGTGTTTTCTGATCTACTTCATGGTCAGAAGCTGGACTTTGGAACTTTCAGCATAGCTGTTATTCTGTAATCTCCCTTTACCTTCATCCTGGATAATCCATTTGCCTTTCTATTATGTTGAATATTCTGTTTGCTGGAGATTTTCCTTATCATGGTTTACTTCTTTTTGGTGGAATACTTATTTATCAGCTTTCTGAGGAAAGTAAAATAGAACAATTTTAGATAATTTTCATATCTGAAAACCTCTTGCCTCGTCATTAAACTTAAATAGTATGGCAGGATATAGAATTTTAGTAGGAATTTATTTTTCTTATAATTTTGAAAGCATTTGTTTTCTAATTTGTGATGATGCCACTGAGATGGGCAGTGCCATTCTTTGTTTGTTTGTGGTGCTGGGGCTTGAACCCAAGGCCTTACACATGTTAAGCAAGCATTTCATCACGGAGCTATACCCCCAGCTCTTCCTATTTTATTTAGAGACAGGGTCTTGTGAAGTTGTTCATGTTTTCTTTTTCTGTTCTCTTTGTCCTTGGGTTTTATTTTGTTTTGTCCCTTTGCTGTGATTTTACTGGAGAATGGAGTTTAAAAAATAGTGAAGTATACAAATGTAGTCTAATCCAAAGTCATGCTATTTTTGACACTCTTGATATTTTCAGTTTACCTCATAGTTAGATGAAATGTATTTTCAAGTACATAACATCTTTACCTTTAGAATAGCTTGTTTACTTTGTCCTTTTCTTTCATTCCCCTATCCATCTAACCATCCTTTCAACAAGAAGCAGGATTTATTTATCTTTTATAAACCTACTATGTTGTTTTACTTCATTGTGGTGAACATAGATTTAACAACTATGCTGTTTAGGGCTGGGGTTGTTGCTCAATGGTAGAGCACTTGCTTAGCACGTGTGGGGCACTGGGTTTGATCTCAGCACCATATAAAAATGAATAAATAAAATAAAGTTTAAAAAAAAACACTGTGCTGTTTTGTGGGTATTTGTAAAACCCAGTGCTTGTTCTCATCTTGTAAAATACTCAAACTTGAAAGGCTAAAAAGGTTTACACATGTGAAAAATGATTTTTTTTAAAAAGGAAATGTCTTCCCAACTAGCATTTTTTTTTTTTGGTTCCTCCAAAGATGACTTTCTCTCATTATTTTTCCCTTTGTTTATGGAAGATATCTGATAATATTATACCCCTGTATTTAATTATAGTATGTAAACTGAGAGATTTATATATGGAGCTCCTTTTTTTTGTTGTTTATTTAGTTTCTCATTTGAAGTTCTTAATTTTAATTTTTTAATATTTTTCAATTTTGGAAGACTTCAAATATATTTAAATGTAGAGAGAATAGTGTAATGAATTCCTATATATTCATTACCTATCAGCTTTTGACCAGAATTGTTTTATCCACCTCCTCAGTCAGCCTCCTGTAATATCATTTGGAAGTCAGTCCTGCACATACTATAATTTCATCTGTGGTTCTTCAAATATGTATCTTGAAAAGATAGAGTCCTTCAACTGTTGACCTATAGAAAACACAAAATCTATTTTAACATTGTTCTTTCAGTGAACATTCTGCTTTATCTTTAAATGTTCATATTTTCCTTAATACCACTATTAAAGCTAAGTTATATTCATAGTTGCCACTGGATATCGCTGGATGTTTAAGATATGCACATAGGGAAAATAAATATATAACAAAGACATAAAGAGAAACAAAGGAGAGAGGGAGGGAACATGTATGTGAGACAGGGCGTGGATTTTTGTGTGCTCTGAGGCTGCTAGGAATGTCTTTGCCATGGCAACCACTTTAAACCAATCTAATAAGACTAAAAATTCCTCTTATTTGAAGGTGCAGATTGGAATAAGGTGATGGGAAGATGAAGCAAGTTAGGTAGAATGTTTAGAGTGAAAAAAGAGAATAAGAGAAAATTTTGTCACATATCTCTAGTTGTTTATTTTGTATTTTTTGTTCAATATAAGTGTCTGCCAGTTGACCCCACTTATATTGCTCTTCCAAGCAAATCCACACATATCTTTTTGTTTAGATATTTCTTCAGTATTACTATTTAACTTTTTTTTTTTTAAGAGAGAGAGAGAGAGAGAATTTTTTTAATATTTATTTTTTAGTTTTCGGTGGACACAGCATCTTTATTTTATTTGTATGTGGTGCTGAGGATCGAACCCAGTGCCCCGCCCATGCCAGGTGAGTGTGTTACCGCTTGAGCCACATCCCCAGCCTCTACCATTTAACTTTTTAAAGTCAAGACTGTTGAAAAACTTAGTAGGTTTAATGTACGTGTCTCTAGCTCATCACCCTACTAAGGAATTATTTTTAAAAATTTTTTTGTTAAATATCATACACAAACAGAAAACCACATAAAACAAATGTATGCCTTAATGGATTATAAAACAAATACCCGCTAAGGTACTTTTACTGTCTTTGAATTACCAGTGGGAGAGCAAAAATCCTTAGGAAAATATAGTTAACTAAAAAAGAGTGAGACTTGGGCTGGGGATGTGGCTCAAGCGGTAGCACGCTCGCCTGGCATGCGTGCGGCCCGGGTTCGATCCTCAGCACCACATACAAACAAAGATGTTGTGTCCACTGAAAACTAAAAAAATAAATAAATATTTAAAAAAAAAAAAAAAAAAAGAGTGAGACTTTTACCCAAAACTATTTTAAATGTCAGGAAAGATAAAGCAACATTGATTTGAAGGCTTTGATAAATAAATAGCAATGAAAATTATATTGTCTTATCTTTGAACAATATTTATATATTTAGATATGACTATTAATTTCCAGAGTTGCCGAGAATATAAAAATGGCATCTATGGCACATTATTATCTGTGCCAACAGATCTATTTGGATTATATCATGGGTCCCCAGAGTAGAAATGCTCTGATTTTGACTTTTGTACAGAACCCAGGAGATTACTGGCATATTTTGTTGTTTTTATTGATATCACTTATTACAAAGTTTGACTGCATGGTAGTTCAAAAGTTCAGGGAGATTCTGGATTGTTTCATAGTTTGTGAGTAACTGTGCCCCAAACCCTATAGTGTGATAACTGAACACTGCTTATACAGTTTGTTATTCATAATTTTTGCTGTAGAGTTATGAAGTTTTGCATTTACTGATTGGTAGAGTTTTACACTGAGTTTATTTTTAAAAAATGTTTGAATAAATGGTGTTAATTCAGAGAAAACATGTATAATTTTCATTGCAACATTTAAAACTGAAAAACTGAACAGAATGTAAACTCAATACAAGAAGTACTCTTGGATGACAAAGTCTTCAAGTAGGAGATAATAAGTTACTGTGTAGTTGAAAGGCTGAAATAAAGCACTGAAAACACTGTACTTACTTTGTTATTTTAGTGATGAAAACTTTGCAAGTATAATTTGAAGTTTCTTTTTCTCCTTTCTGTTATTGCCCAGCTCTAATTCATTCCTTTCCCTAAGGAGTAATATGTAGTATGTTTCTAAGGAAAAAAGTGTTTCTTAAATGAAATTTGAAAGTTTCATAGTAATTTCAGAGCTGTATATTGTTTCTGTAATAAGTGCATGTTTGCAGAAGAATGTTTGTCTTTCCTTTCTAAGACATGTACTTGGGATGTGCTTTAATCTATTTAATACTCGATTTTAAATTTTTTCCTCTAGGAGCTGCAGCTGGAACATGCAAGACAAGCCTTTGCACTGAAAGACAAAAGCAAAAGTGGCATGATTTCTGGTCTGGATTTTAGTGATATCATGGTTACCATTCGGTCTCACATGCTTACTCCTTTTGTGGAGGAAAACTTAGTTTCAGTAAGTAAAAAGCAAGTACTTTAACTTTATATTTCCTAAAACATTTTGAACTATTGGGTCCCAAATTGCCTCCCTGTACTCATATGACTCAACTATTCAAACTTAATGCTGGGTTGGTAGAAGGTAAATAGGTAGGGGTGTGTGTGTGTGTGTGTGTGTGTTGTGTGTGTGTGTTGGAGATACAGGTGAAATGGTGAGTGGTCTTTCCTCAGATTGTAGTTTTATTCAGAGCTATCATCTTGTTCTCATGTATTTCCAAATTATTTATTTCCATTTATGGAGTCCAGTTCAAGGGAAATGGGAGTTTGTAGACAAGGGTGAGTAGTTACTTCTTTCAGTGAGCAGTACCTGTCCCAGACACTGCTGCTGCCTTCTTGACTTCTTTCCACCCTACCAGACTCCCAAGGTCTTGTTACAAGGATGGCTTCTTCCTTTGTCTGCTGAAAGGATCTCCATTAGCCTCTGCATTGTTTTAATAACCATTCCCATGGCAGAAGGTATGGAGGAAATATGTGGCCAGCAGCCTTTGTGGATCACTCCTCTCTGCTCCTTCACCTGTTCATTCAGTGTTGACACATTATGCACAATTTTTTGTTCTGTAGAATTGCAGATTATATCATTTGGACCAATAGCTAACTCACATAATCTACTTCCTCGCATAAAATGGTGAAACTTTCTTCTCTTACCCATGTTTTTGTTCATGTGTTGTACTTGCATATAAGTTTTTGATTACTGCTTGTTTTGAAAAGAGGGAAGCCAATGAATGCTTTTGTTGTTTCAGCTGAAGATCATTATCCTGGTTTAGACTGGGGTAGAAAGATCAACTTCTGTTCTTTTTCTTCAATGAATTTGAACATGGAGCATGTCAGTTTCTCCTACATATTTCACCTCCCTGACACCTATCCCCACTCCCCTGCCTTTACCTCATACCCCAATTAAAAAAAAAAAAATGAAAAAAGGGAGGAAAGAAAGAGGAGACAGGGAAGGAGAGAAGGAAAGATAATCTTAGAGGAAAGGGCTCACTCTATCTTAGGGTGGGGGGGACCCATTTAATATTTTCCATCTGGGTTAGGTGGATATTATGGCCTCAGTTTACCAAAGGACATTTCTAGTCCTTAGAGGAATATGTTAAAAAATTTGAATCTTGCTTTTGAGTCACTGGTATACAAATTCAGGCTAATACAAGTATAATCTAATTTGGGTATGTGAGGGGTGTTGAGAGTGATTTGTTCACCATTACTAGACTGTTCATAATAGGCTTTTGTGATTAAGTTTGTTACATTGGTATTTCCATAAGCATTTCTTTGAGGTTTTCAAAAATTTGTTATGACTCTAAATAAATTTTTTTTTTCCATGGTTCTTTGAGTTTTTAATAGAGAATGTTTTCAATCATGTGGCTTACTCTGACTTCTGACTTGGAAACTAGGCTCTTCTGAGTTTTTGTCCAAGTGAAGGGCAGAGAGAGAAATTACTTTCTCACCCTGCAGAGGTGATGAAGCCTACCTTGCTCCTTATTGCAGCATGAGGGAGCTTCTTTTATTTCTTTCACTGAAGGAATAATAGCACTTAAATTCTCACCAGATTTTTCTTACGTTTTTTGATATTTTGGGTAGTGTACCTTTCAGAGACCAGCACAGACTGTTAAGGATCTCAATTACTACAGTGGGCTTAAATTTTTTTAGGAAAGTTGATATATTGAAGTTGTCTTGAAATTTAAAGTTGCTGGGTTACAAAAAAAATTAAAGTTATCATATGGTTTTTGTGTATGTGTGTGGAGGAAATAAAAACGAGTTTAAATGCTGTTTCTTGTATTGTACATTGATATTTATTCAGGACTAGCAGGAGTTTTATTGTCAAAGGTCTTGAAATTCTGTTTAAATAACCATTATTCTTGATCTGTGATAATTGTTTTTGTTGTTTCTGACCTTATAGGTAGAACCATGAAGTCCAACTTCCAGATGGTGCTTTCTTCCTTAAAACCTACATTACGTAGACTTCTCTGAGGGCATGAAATGCACTGAGTGTTTCAGTATGATACATTCCTTGTATTTCTGTACTATTTGTTGATCAATTTAATGACAAAGACCCCTTGGATCTTCTTTGAGAAAAATACGGTGCCCAAAACACACTTGTTTTTGTTTATAAAATTTTTTGTGTTGTTATTTCCTAGGCTGCTGGAGGAAGTATCTCACATCAAGTTAGCTTCTCCTACTTCAATGCATTTAACTCCTTACTGAATAACATGGAGCTTGTTCGTAAGATATATAGCACTTTAGCTGGCACAAGGAAAGATATTGAGGTCACAAAGGGTAAGATTTAAAAATATTGACTTGAATCTCAGCATTTTTTTACTTTTCATCATCTAGGCAAGAGAGTGATCTAAGTTCACCATACTAAAGCCAGATCTAGACAAGTGTGTTACCATGTATGCACATGCTTCACTTTTGCTTCAGAAATCCAGGTGGATTTAATGGAATCCTGCAAAGTGGCTTTGACGGTTTTGAAAAGAACCTTGGCCCAATCTGTCAAATAGGTCATTGGCACTGTGGCAGCTGCTTTTTTGTTATAGGAAGAAGTTGCCACAGAAAGATGAGTAAGCCTACTCCTCTTGGTGTATTGTAATAGGATGTTTTGGGTAACTGGAGAACAGCCTCTTCTTTTATCTTGTAACTCTGGAGACCAAACTGGATAAACAAGATGAAAGAGAGGATTCTAATGAGATTATTTTATTATTAAAGTTAATTTATCTGTTTTTGCTGTTTCATTCTCTTAACATTTCATCTTTTACTGGCCTTCAGAAACACATAGTTATTCCTATGTAATTGAATTCAAGTATTTAAGTTTTAGACTTTTAAAATAGTACTAAAATTCCTTTAGTGTTCAGATTATTATAGTTGGTTAAGATAGAAATTTGTTATATATGGAAAGTCTTTCAAGATTTTAATAGTTTTTTTCTTTCTGTTTCAGAGGAATTTGCCCAGAATGCCATACGCTATGGACAAGTCACTCCACTAGAAATTGATATTCTATACCAGCTTGCAGATTTATATAATGCTTCAGGGTTAGTAACTATTCCAGTAATTCTTCATGGTATTTACTATAGGGCAGTTCTTTTAAAATGTGAAATAGCAGTTTGTTTTCAGTTCATTTTTTTTTTAATATGTATTTTTTAGTTGTAGGTGGACATAATACCTTTATTTTATTTTTATGTGGTGCTGAAGATCAAATCCAGTGCCTCTCACATGCCAGGCGAGCGCTATACCACTGAGTCCCAGCCCTGTTTTCAGTTCATTTTAACAATATTTTATTTAGTATATAAATTCTAAGGAAAAGAAACACACAGATATGAGAAATAGAGGAGGAAAAAGAAGAGAAAAGATCAAGGGAAGTGCAGGAAGGTAAAAGAAGAGAGAACAGTGAGGAGAAGAAACGATAAAAAGGGATGGAAAGGGGAGGAAGAGATGGAACAGGAGAGATGAGAGAAGGGAGTAAAGGATTGAGGGGCATGAGAGAGGAAAATTAGGAAAGGAAAAAATGAGAGAAAAGGGGAAAGAATAGAAAGGAGAGGGAAGAAAAAGATTGATTTAAACTTGGCTCTCTGAAAGTATTATGAATTTCAAGAGATTTGTGGAAATTTTCCTAAGTGTGTATATTTATGAAAATAAGCTGAAGTATATGGAGGAGTTTGTAACCTCAAATGGTGTAAATGGTCATTTTACTGAACAGTATATACCATTTTGAATAAATTTTGTGTTGCAGAGTATCATTTTCTTGAAATATACCTGTGACATTATTATCATAGCACCAAAATCAGATGTTTTATAAATTTTAAAAACCCAAAGCACATTGAGGGTATTTACTTTGCAAAGTCTTATGAAAATAGGAAAGAAAAACTCTTTAAAAAATTTTTTTTTTAGTTGTAGATGGACACAATCCTTTATGTTCTTTCTTTCTTTATCTTTATGCGGTGCTGAGGACTGAACCCAGTGCCTCACATGGGCCAGGCGAGTGCTCTGCTACTGAGCCATAACCCCAGCCCTGAAAAACTCTATGGTACCCAGCAAACCTGTGGAAAGGGAACTTACAGAGATTGTTTTCTCTCATACGCGGAATATAGAGTAAAACAAAGGAAAGGGGGAGAGAAGAGTAGGATAGCATAAAGAACCAATGAAATACAAATTAATAGACTAGCAAAAGTAATTCTAGTAGAATAGAGAAAGGAGTTTGTGAAAGGGGAGGGAAAAGGATGGGGATCATGAACTAAAATCAGTTTCCAAGCATGTATGAGTTTGTTGGGAAGAACCCAACTATTCTGTACAACTATAAAACTCTAATAAAAACAATTTTTTAAAAAATTGAATTTTTTTAGTCTCTTCTAATAGTTAAGTATAACGGTATCTGAAAAAATGGACTCTAACCCTAGAGCTTAAGGCTAATGGAAGGTCAATATATAATAGGTGATTTATTTATTGTGTTATGCTTCATAATGAATTGTTGTACTGGAAAGGATGGTGTTAAATATATGTATTAGCTGTCTTTGGTGATTGACATGAAATATCAGGCCATGTCTCATTCATCTGTAATTCACATTTTTAGACAGAGGTTCTGATTGTCCATTATGATATTAAATGCTTTCCCAAAGTATTTCTCAAAACTAGATCTAAAGTGTCTTTTTAGCTAGTTCATGAAATATACATATTTTAAAGTAGATTTTTGGGAATAATAGTGCATTTATGGTTCAAAATTCAAAGGATCTAAAAAAATGTACTATTAAAAAGACAAAAAAAAAAAGTCTCTCTCTTACCCTTGTGCCCTTCTTTAAAGGCAACCAATATTTATCAGTTTTGCATCTAAATTTTCTTCCAGGATACTTTGCACCTATTCATTAATAGATATATTGAGAGGAATGTATTGCATATGCACTGCTGTCAGTGTTTATACTTTGCTTCTGACAAGAATTATTTCTTCACTGTTAATATCTATCATTAATACAGTCCAACATTATTTCTCTGAAGTCTATAGCTTATTCTTATAAACAAAGTCTGAAGAATTTTTTTTTCCTCAGAAGAATTATCTGATTTGTGTGAATAGGGAAATAATTTTGTTTTGTTTTTAAGGAAAGATTCACTTGTTGTGAGCAGTGTGTCACTGTCTAATAATCCTTTCTTTCCCTTTTCTCTTAAGGCGCTTGACCTTAGCAGATATTGAGAGAATAGCCCCATTGGCTGAGGGGGCCTTGCCTTACAACCTGGCAGAACTTCAGAGACAGGTAGAAATAGTCTGTACTGAAATAATATGTACATGACAAACCTAAAGCTTCAGATTGCTGTGAAAATTTAAAGCTTTCTAGAGGAGGATTTTACTTAAAGATTACCTTTATTTAACTATTACTCTCATACTTACAGAATATTTTTATGGCATTATTATGTTTATGTTTTTGTTCTTTCAACTTTTTGAGGTAAAGAAAATAAGAATTCAAACATAGATGGGATCAGGCTGCTTTACATTAGAATTAGCATTCTTTTCACTTCATTTGTCTAGTCATCCTTAAAGATTAGTGTTAGGTTCATTTTGTATCATTAAACTGTTATTTATAGGGTTTTTAAAGTACAAAACATTTCTCAAATTAATCACTTATTGGAATCATGCCTTATAGATTACAATAAGAAAAAAGGAAATGTACCTAATTAATGAACCAGAAAGAAAACCTTGACTATTATTACATTTTTAGTAATACAAGTTTTTAATGTTAAGGATAATTCAAAAATAGCTTCTGCATCCTATAAAGTTAATATAGTTCTACTTCTGATTTTACAAATAACTATCTTGGTGGGGGGGAAAAAAAAAAACACATGAAATGACCTTGAAGAGTAGAATAGAACAGTTTTTAACAAATCTTGTTTTAAACGGAAACCTCTACTTCTGTAGCACTTAGAGGAAGCTTCAGTTGTAGCCAAAGATCCTGTGGGTTGGTGTGGGGGTGAGGGTCAGGAGGGCCATCCTTGTCTTCCTGAGATTTCCTTGCTGTGGCCCAGATGGGACCTGTGGCCCTTGTACTTCTTTAGGAGACTGCTGTGCCACCCTAGGCTAGGAGTTGGGGAGGGTTTCTGAGGAACGGAATGACAGGAGTTGGGGGAAGCAGGTAGGTCAGAAGAAAAGACCCATGCCTACTTTTCTTTATTGTTGCCACATTGATGAGTAGCCAGGGATGGGCTTACCTGATTCACCTTCACCAAGTAGGTAAGTAAGGGATCAAGGCATTTAAGTATGGTTTCTTTGGGGAAGATTTGGTGGAAAATTTTTTCTTTTATTTGAGTTCCATGGAATGATATTCTGCCTCTGAAATTAGGATTTCCATGTCCACTTTATGTAATGAATAAGAACTTTTATGGTCAGTTGAAACAAACTGAAAATGGAAAAAAGAGCTTTTATATCTACATTTTATGGTAATACTTTAGTTGTGTGCTTGGTGTATAATAAAGCTTCCTACAGATTAAAATGAATGTGTAGCTCATTACAGTTTAGCTTCTTTTGTACTAAGAAAGTCCTGATATCATCAAAATTTATTTCCATCTCAAGTTATCAGATTCTTAAAAATAGATGGATTTATTCAAATTCACTCATTTTTTTTAAAATAAAATTTTATAAAATTATAAAAAGTTTGAGACATTGAAATATTTAAAGAGTTCTCACTGTATTCAATTTTATATTTTGTATACATTTATGAAAATTTGCTCTTGGATTTTGAAAAAACTTTATTTGGAAGGAGCTATTTTATGGTGTAATATGTCTATTATTGCGGTCCTTGGAGGTGTCCCTAATCTTTGTAATTGGGGAATATTTCATTTAGCTTATTAAAAACAATATAAACTGAGTTTAAAAGTTTCAACTCATTTCCTCCTTCATTGGCTTTTTCTTTAAAAAATGTGTATCTTTAGTTGTAGATGGGCACAATATCTTTAATTTTTTAAAAATAATTTTTAGTTGTAGATGGACACAGTATCTATATTTTTATTTATTTTTATGTGGTGCCCACGGCCTTACGCATGCGAGGCAAGAGCTCCACCACTGAGCTGCAATCCAGCCCAATATCTTTGCTTTTTATGTGGTGCTGAGGATGGAACCCAGTGACTCATGTGTGTGCTAGGTGAGCGATGTACCACTGAGCCACAATTCCAGCCCTTCATTGGCTTTTCTGCTGCTCATGCTCTTTACTCACCTCTTTTGCTCCCAGCAGTTTCCTTAGAAGCCAAAACTGAAACTTGTTTTGTATCCTTTATAATTCTTTGTCCTTAGGAAGATGATGAAATCCTGCTCCTAGTATGTATTTTCTTCAAGGAAGATACAAGATGCCTTCAGTGGCAGTGCTGATTTGATGCT